>NC_056749.1:225679583-225767083 GCF_019279795.1 Protopterus annectens
ATCTCAAGTACTAAAGAAACTACTCTTGACTGGATACTAATTAATAGTCACCCTGAAACTTACTTGACAGGATCTCTCCCAGATGACATTAGTGACCATATTCTAACCTACATAGTTAAGCAAAAGAAATCTAACCCCAAAGACAACAATTTTTTCACGTATCGATCTAAAAAACACTTCCAATCTGAGAACTTTATCAATGAACTAAAAGCCTGAAATTGGTCATTACTAAAACTACTCAGTCTGGATGAAGCTATCTCTTTCTTTAATTCTACATTCCTTCAAATTCTAAATAGCCATGCTCCCATTCGCTCCTCCAGAGTCAGGACCAAAATAGCTCCTTAGCTTACAAAACAAACCAAAGAAAAAATGTTCCTACGGAACAAAATTTGGGCAAAATGGAGAACCTCCAAAAGCCCAGCAGATCACCTTTACTTTAAACATTTAAGAGATGCCGTCAAAAAAGGTATAATCTTAGATAAAAAGAACTATTATTTCCATCTTCAACATTCAAACTCTAAAAATCCTCAAAAGTTTTGGTCTGGCATTAATAAACTTCTCAGGCCAGGCTAGAACACGTTCTCCCAGCTCTATCCCCCATAACAAACCTCTGCAAATAGCAAATACTTTTAACAACTACTTCATTGAAGCCATTCAAACCCTTACTAAAACACTATCACCCCCTACCCCCACTCCTACACAACATACCAACAATTCTCTGCCCCCCCTTCATTTACAACCAGTACCAACTACCTTTATCTGCAAACTCCTTCAAAAACTTAAACCCTGCACCCCTTCTGCTGACTGTCTCCCAGCAGAATACCTTCAAATTGCTGCTAAAGCCATCGCATACCCTGTTTCTATCCTTATAAACAGAACTATCTCAGAAGGTTACATCCCTTCCTTATGGAAAATCTCCCATGTAATCCCCTTACACAAAGGAGGTAAATCCACTGATATCTCAAACTACCGTCCAATTGCTTTACTCTCCCCTTTAGCTAAAATCATGGAAAAATGTATCCACCATCAACTACTTCAGCACCTTCTCCACAATAACTTGCTTGCTAATTGCCAACGCGGTTTTAGGCCCTATCATAGCACTACATCTGCCCCTGCTAACTTTTACTGACTGTATTAACAAGAATCGAAACAACAACTCTCTCTCATCTGCTCTATTTATCGATCTATCAGAGCCTTCGACATGGTTAATCATAACTACTTATCAATGCACTAAAAGCCCAGTATCTTGACCAACAAGCAATCCTTTGGTTTAAATCCTATCTTGAAAACAGAAAGCAAGCAGTACTCTGGAACAGTAAACTATCCCCACCCCTCCCAGTGGACACTGGAGTACCCCAGGGCTCTATCCTAGGACCTCTTCTTTTTTCCATTTTCATTAATGATCTCTACACTGCTTTTCCTCAAACCTCCTGTATACAATATGCTGATGACTCTATGCTTATCTGTACTGCCAAGTCTTCCTCCTCCCTCCAGACCCTTACCCAAACTGTATTTAACAAAGTAGAAAAATGGTTTACCCAACGCTGCCTCCTCCTTAACCCCAAAAAAACAAACATTTTACTTTTTACTCCCACCCAAAAATCCCCACAGATCCACTTTACCATTACCTCTGACAATGGTACTTGTATTTCCCCTGACTCTACTGCTTGTCTCCTCAGCATAACTATTGACCATAACCTATAAAAACCATCAATAAAAAACTAGGCTCCCTGTATAGAATAAAACCCTTCCTTACCCCACTAGCTAGGAAATCTATTGCCCAGACTCAGCTTAACTCTACCCTGTTCTATGCATCTGCCATTTATACCAATCTATCTAAGCTTAATCTTTCCAAACTGGAAACTAGCTATAATAATATTACTAGATTTGCCACTGGCTCCCCTTATAGAACGCACCACTGTCTCAACCTCCAACAACTCAGTTGGTTAGAACTACAAAACTAACTACAATACAATCAACTGCTGATTGCACAAAAAAATCTGCACCACCCCACCAACACCCCTATCCTCTCTAATCTGATCTCCCCATACAAAAATCTTACAACACTACGCTCAGCTAATAACTTGCACATTACCAACAATATATCTAATAACAAAGCAGGAGATTCACTCTTTTCCAGTGTTGTTGGTAGAATCTGGAATAAGCTTCCAAATACACTCACTTCTCTCTCATCTACATAACTCTTTAAGAAACACCTCAGACATTACCTAAAAAGACAATGGCTTTGTCCCTGCTCAAAGCCTGATTGAAAAATACTCTTCACTTTTTCTCCTCCCCTTCTCTCATGCTTTATAACAAATACCCACCTTGAGAGTCATTGACTATCAACTACTAACCCCTTCTTACCTGCATTATTCTCCTTCCTAGTCTCTATTTTTCTTTCTCTTACTTAGTGGTTTTTATTTTTTCTCTCAAATGAATGTTGATGCTTAATTACTATGTTTAACTGTTGCCTGATTGTGTTTGTAACCCCGCTATTGAATTGACATGTTTATCTCCAAAATCTACTCTGTCTCTGTACAGTATTCACAAAATTTACTTTCTTTACATGTTATGCTGTATAATTTAAGCTAGTTATTTTTTCTACAAGGAAAAGTTCCAATTCTTTTTGAGGTGACATATGGTTCCAAGGAATTATCTTTACATAATATTGTTTTTAAATTCTTTGCATTTTTGAAACAGAATCTAGGTTCTTCTCCTACAATCCTTTGCATTCCTCATTTGACATTAATATTTTCCAGTTTTTCCTAACAATCTCTTCTTGAAGAAGATGCAAAATGTGTAAATTTATATGTACTGATAGCTGCTTCGAACATCCAACCACTAAGAAGAAATATACTGCCAATTTTTATGCTGACTGCACAACCAAGAACATTGTATATTTGGCTACATGTTCCGCATGCAGCAACTTCTACGTTGGAAAAACTGTGAGACAAATGAAAGAATGTCCAAACATGTTAGTGACATAAGGTTAAGGGATTATAAGAACCCACTGGCGAAACATATTAGAGACAATGTGGGACATAACTTTATGTTTAGAGGCTTGAAAATTGTATTTGTCTCAAAAAGGGGAGGTGATATTAACACCAGACTCGAGCAGGAGGAAATGTTTTGGATTGGGAAGCTTAGAGCACATCAGAAACCAGGACTTAATACAGCATTCCCTATGAAACCCACCTTGAAAAGGCGGTGACTTAAGAGGCACTTATGACACACCTGTCTGAGTAGGTGTGACTATGCAATAGACTGCCTTATTGGTGTAAACCTGCTATTTTAAAAGAAGGAAATGATGTAATATCATTAATATGCAAACGACTGCCCTATTGGTGCAAACCTACTATTTTAAAAGAAGGAAATGATGCAATATCAGTTATAAGGATCTGAGGAAGGGTCATGGTGGTGACCCGAAAGCGTTTATCCTATGTTCTTCCTTTTTATTGTTTTATTATTTTAATAAATACATGGACTATTTAGTACTACTTAGTACTTGGCCTGAGTATATGCTTCAATAGGAAATGTATTGTGTATGGCATGTCTGAGTGATATGGAGTTATGGAGCTACTAAGCTTTGCTCTAGAAAGTTAAAAGCTGTGTAACTGCTTGTGGTTTGAACATATTTTGCAACAAGTAAAAGTTTGAACAGCACATTTACCTGTTGTTTGATCCTGGCTGTGTTTATTGTGCTGTTTGTTGGCGTTTTATATATATATATATATATATATGTGTATATATATATACATGTATATATATATATATGTGTATATATATACATGTATATGTATATATGTATATATGTGTGTATGTGTGTGTGTGTATATATATATATATATATATATATATATATATATATATATATATATATATATATATACACATATATACACCTATATGTAATTTTACTACCTTTTTGGGGGCACCTGACATCGGGGGCAAGAAAAACTAAAGAAAATAGCATCGGCTGCATGTTTTATACCCCTGACATCATGGAAGAGAAGACTGCAACCGACGCAGGATCCAAGACTTTGGAATTCAGACCAACTGAGGGCAACCTGCCAGCAGATTACCCCGAATGTAATGACATCTACATTTATGGTAAATGTACACAACTGTTCTTTTTGTTTTTTGCACCAGCATGCTTAAGCAACTGGGAATGGTGATGAGGTGTTCCAGGTAAGTACTTGTAAGCAAAGGTAATGAAGCTGTGAATGAGCTGTATCTTGTTAGACCTTGGTATAATTCCCTTACTTTGTATGGTTTGTGTGATTCTGTTTACCAAAACAAGCATATAAGGGTCATCCTTACACAGAGGCATTTGCTGTGTTTTAAGACCCACTAGACACACAGACAATTTTTAAGTAAAAGTTTGCTCTTTGCTGCTCATATCTGAAATGCACACATATTAAGCCCTGCCTGAAGGGAAGTTTTTTTTTTTCACTTGGATGTAGATGGGCAGGTCTTAGTGCTTTTCTGTGGTGACACCCCCACCCCAGTCCCCTTCTGACCATCAAGTTTTCCCAGTAATGATGAGTGCAGCACAGTCCATGCATTCTTTCAGGCAAGAGCCAAACATGATACATTCCTATTATCCTTGCCCATACAATGAACCTTTGTAAAGGATGCAACTACTTCCATAATTGGCATCAGGAAGCTTGTTTTAAAAGGTGAACATGTATGTTAAAAATAAATAAAATACACACCCGACAGTTAAAGGGTAAAATGTTTTGTTAGTGCATTTTAGAAACTAACTTTAACCTGTACCAGGGATTCATGCTGCTGATTCTCCCTTCCTGCCCTGCCACATAATATGCTAAGGATAATTGTCCCGTGGCATGCTAACATGTGGCATAAACACTTCTAACAGGAATTGCTGATGGGAGTGGCTGTGACCCTTGCATCTAGGATACTTTTTTCTTTAATAATTCATTCATTTTCCTAGCAGGTGGGCTAATCAGGGGCCTTTGCCAGCCATGACGCAGGCCAGAGGTGAGCACTTGCATTCACTGCATATAACTTAAGATCAGTGAGACATTAAAAGGGCAGCATAAAAATAAAGATACATTTGTGAACTGTATGTAGTTAGTAGGGGAAAAAATACATTGCATTGAGAATAAACCAGTGTATTATTGTGTTTAAACATGGAGCTTCGTGTAGAAAATGTAAATGTGCAATAAATTGTCAGACCTGAACAAAAAAATGATAGTAGGGGCGAATAGCAGGGAGGTTTTAAGATGAGTAGTAGATTGCTGCAGCATATTTTACAAGGTTGGAATTTGTAGGTTCCTTAGGCTAAGAGGGAGACCGTATTCGGGCTTGGGTAAAAATATTTCTATCTGTGCAATACCAAGTGTCTGGAGTGAGATGTTTTTACTATATGTGATCAAGCTGCTTGAGTACTTTGGAGACGTGATTTCAGTATGGTTGTTTAAAGAAAGGGTGGGATCAAGAACTGTGCCAAGATGTTGGTGGGTGGTAGTTTGACAGGATTGTTTTGGGAGTTAGTGATACAGAAATGTGGGGCACCCATTCAGTTTCTGTCTAGATTTTTTTTTTCAGATGTTTACTCTTAAATCAAGTGAAAACCGTTGGTAGATATTAGTCACTGAAGAAAACAAGGAATGGAAACATGACTAGAAGCATAAAATGTTAAAAGTTTAATGAGGTAAGCGCTTTCACACCAAATACTAGTGCTTGTTCAGACCATATAAAAAGCATCAGCAAAGAATTTTAATATATTCACTCTAGTTCAAAGCAGCCGGTAAACATCAGAGAAGGGGAAAAACGTAGCTACAGCTTGCATCTTTTAAAGAGACCTTGTGCTTTCATTTAGACCTGGGTATTTATTAGCTTGTCCTAAAATAATCCAATGCAGTTCTCTGCTTTCAGTAAAATTTTTCACATCACCTCCACGTATATTTTCAGAAATAATTTCAACAACTTGAAATCTAAAGCCATGTTCATTTTCATTCTGCATGCAGTATTTGGCTAGTGCACTTTTGGTATCACCATTCCTAATGAAAAACATATGCTCCCCGACTCAGTCCATCAGTGAACAACTTTCTTAAAAACTTGTAATTATTTACTGAGCCAGTAAGGCTGAAGTTTCTGCTGTTTCTTTTCTCTGTCATGAATACATTTTACCAATTGCAGGATCTATGTATTCATCTTAAGGTTTGAAACAGTCATTTAATCTTGATAGGAACAAATTTCAGATAGTCCTCACCTAGATACTTTAATGATACTCCATTACTATAACTAGAGTTGTGGATTCTTCTTCCAGTATTCGTGCCTTGATTTTCTTCACACATTCCTGTTTATCTGATGTTTTGTTCTCAGTATAAATTAAATAGATATGGGTAAGTGTGCTGCTGTGTTAAACAGTGTTACCAGATCTGTTGTTCATCATTTAGATCACTGTTGCAATAGCTGTAAGCTATTTGGGTCCTACCCCGGTGAACATCCAGCTTAAAAATTTTTTAGGGCACCTTTCACACAATCCAACTGTCAAGAGCTCAAGGGAAGTTCCATGTAAAGACAGAGACACATTTCTTCAGAGCTTTTTTTGCCACTGAAGAATGCCCCTTTGGCATACCCCATGGAGCTGTCATTTGGTTAGTGAACCTTCAAGGCTGGGCATATATACATTCCGTACTAGGAAAACATTCCATTAAAATTAATTTTGTGAGGAAAACCTGTGTTTTCCTGACTAGAATGTTGTGCTTCCTAGATAGGAAAAGGTTTTGGGACTTGTTTTTCTAAGAGAGAAGCATATTAATGCTTATGTACATTTTTTGTACACAAGTTCTATATTTTGACAAAATTTTTCTCAGGCTTGTAGTTTTTTTGTAGTTCACCTGTTTCACAAAATCTGTTGCATCAGGGCTCTACCAAACAGTTCATGTAGTAAAGACAGGGACAGAGTTCTACTCATGTCTTTTTCTATTCCCCAGAAATTAAGGAATCTAGAGACCCATTCTGGATCTTTCAAAACTCGGCAAATTCCTGGTACTACCAAAATTTAAAATGTTGACTCTTCAGAAACCTTTACCACTTAGTTTCCTAGGGGCCTAAATCACAACTCTGGATTTAAGGCACCTACCTTTATGCTCCTGTTTTGCAGGAAAGCATGCAATTCCTATGTTTCCAGGCAGGGAGATTACACTACCAATTGTATGCCTTAACATTGGCTTATCAACTGCACCGGGGTATTTACCAAATGTCTGGCACCAGTCATTGCCTTTTGCAGAACAAGGGTCCATATTTAGCCATAATTAGGTAGTTACCCAATCCAGCTCCATCAGTTTCATCAATAGTAAGGCCAAAGAATTTTGTGTATGTGAATGTTTCAGTGGGGGGTACCTTTTGAGGTTAGTAGTGTGAGCATTATGGTGTATTTTGTTAAGGCCTGGGTTTGGATGAATGTCACCATTTCTTAGGAATAGGGCTAGATTTTGGTAAAGTGAAATGAAATAGTGTCTGCAGTCATTTTTTTAATGTGGAGGTGGTGGGAGTGGGTGGATATTATTGTTGAAGTGTTTTGATAATAGTAAGATGGTAAAAGGTTGTATTAAAGAAGTTTGGAGAAATGGAAGAGAAAGGAAGAAAGCATTTGTGTTGGGATTTGAAAGGAAAGACTTCAGGAGGTTGTAGTAGGATTGGGAGATAGTAGGAGGTTGAGGTAAGTAATTGTAGGAAAAAGAAAGTTCAATTGATTTGGTGGAACATAAGTGGAAGAAGATGTATAAGGGGAAGAGAAGGAGTTGTGGAGATTTTCATTTAATGATTAGAAAGGTTCAGTTGGTGTAAACACCAAGAGGGGTTAGTGTAGTAATGGAAAAGGTGCAGTTAGAATAAAGAGTGGGAGAGTAGTGGAGGAAAGTGGTGTATGATTTGTGTTATGAGATTATGTGGAGTGTTGATAAAGCAGGTGGAGGAAAGGAATGGTATATGATTTGTGTTGAATGATTGTGATGGGTCGGAGATGGGGTGGTAAAGAAAAGAGGGAGCATCTTGCAGAAGCCTCAGACGTGTAATAGCTTGAGATAGAGGAGGAGTAAGAATATCGAGCGGAAGTATCAGGTGCGGATGAGAGGAGGAAAGGATTTAATGTGCTAATTAGAAATGTGGCTGGTGAATGTGAGAAATTTTAGACACTGCAGGTGTGTAAGTGGGGTCATGAGGTATACTGGGTTAATAACTAGGCAGTGAAATGGATTTATGCTGCTATTATTTTTGGACTTTTCATAAGTTTGATTCATGTGCAAGAAATTCACAGAGATGGAGACTGACTATGGATGTAGTGAAAGTAGAAGTACCACAGGGTATGATTAGGTTGTTGTTAGCATGTCAGTAGTATTCCGTTGTAAATGCTGGAGAATATAGTAGAACATTTTTGAAAATGAATCTGGTTTGAGAACCGTTTCATATGTAAATTTATAGTGTGTGATATGCACTGTTTCCTCTATTAGTGGCGTGATTAGAGAAACCTGATTTAGGTGGCAGAAGATGGGTTCATACTGGACATTTTGTAATAGTTATTTTAAGGTAAGCTACAGCAAGAAATGGAGACTGTGTTTGAGTGTGAGGGTATGTTATATGGAGATGTATGGATGGTGTTTTGTGATGGTTGCTAGAGATGAATAATTAGGTGGAGGAGTCGTATGATTTTTCAGCAAGTACTTTTAAAAAGCATACTGTAGTGGCTCTTGTGAGAGTAGAGTAATATGACTTGGAATCTTAGTTTATCATCTGTTGAAAGTCTTGCATGTTATTTCAAGACAAATGCGAAAGTAGTATACAGTATGTTGTTAATAGCAAATATACAGGGAATTTCATTCTAAAGGGGTGGGGTAGGTGGGTAGTGGGAGGAAAAAGTGAGGTTTAATTTGAATGATAGGGGATGGATGTTGAAGGGGAGGTGAAGTGGGGAGAGACTTGCACGTTACTGAGACAGTATCAGTCTGTGCATGCACTGATTTAAGGATTGAGTAGTGGATCTCAGTCTTCAGGTTAACAACATAAGTTAGAGAAAAGCGATGTTAAACCAGTTAGAATTGTGCAGCAGTGCAGAGATTTAATGTGAGAGGAATAGCTGAAGCTGTCTTTAGAGGCTATTTTACAAATATTTTTTTCTTAATACAGCACTTAGATTTGAGATTACAGTAGTCCTTTACTTGAACATCTCACCAAAAATATTTCCATTGCACATCAAAAGGCACATATTAAAGGTATGGGTAAATATTTTACCTACATATTTGGAAACCTAACTACACATGGGGTAGATTTTCTTTTTCTTTTTTTTTTTTCCTCCTCTTTGTTTTGTTTGTGCGTTTTTCCTCCCTATGCCTGTCAGCCAGTGAGCCTTCTCCCATCTGATTTAAGCCTGTTGTTCCATTGGATGGAGAATCTTCCCTCAGATCCCCTAGACTCGAAGATATCCATAAATTGTCTGTAGAGAGTTTGTGCCATTGCAGGTATCCTGGCTAGGAGAGCATTACTGTGTAAATGGCCTTAAACCTTCCCATTGGTTGGTGATGCAGGCACCCGCATAACCCTACAGACTACTAATGTCCATGTAAGAACTCACATGTGCCTCCCTGGCACAGTTGTATTATGGACTGCCATCACCACCTAGAGCAGACATGCCATATCTTGCACTGGCCCCCACCCACTGACTCCTTTCTTGTCCCCCAGCAGGGATTGCATCCAGGAGTAGTTGTGTAAGACCAGTCTGCATCTCAACCCCTTTCTCCAAGATGAGTATGCCCACCCTTGAGCTGGTAATTGAACCTGGGTCACTTAGGTTGTAATCAAAGCCTTATCCCTGTATGCCACCAGCATGGCTTTTGGGAAAGAAATATTTATCTACATTAATGGAGGAATGTTTTTTTTAATCGATTTTATGGCATTTATATCCACAGAGCATATGTCCATAGAAGAAGTACATTGGAGGAACTAGGCAAATAAAACATATTATGGTCTGTACTTCCTACCTGCATAACCTGACCCCAGTATATGTGTGCATGTGTGTGTATATGTATGTGTGTGTGTATATGTATATATATATATATATATATATATATATATATATGTGTGTGTGTGTATATATGTGCGTGTGTGTATATATGTGTGTGTGTATATATGTGTGTGTGTATGTATATATGTATGTGTGTATATATATATATATATATATATATATTTACACACACACACACACTTTTTTTTTTTTTACTGTACTATATTTGGATTATTGTTTGTGCATAGGCAAGGTCTAGACAGCTCAGCTTATGGCTCCCTGAAAATGCTGGTAAATGAAAAATAAAATGTATTTTGTACTGTTTTCTGGTAATTTATTACTTTGACTAATGGGGTACCCAGCTATCTAGTGGAGATGGATAAAGCCTTGACTGCAACTCATACAATCCAAGTTCCTGTAGTAGATTGGCACTGGAAGAGCTGGGCAGGGAGTGATGGCAACTGTGTGTCTTGTGAGCTTGTCCATCCTGAGAAAAGTAGTAGTTCCCAGTGGCTGACTGCTCCCTTATAAGCAGAGGCTTATATGACAGTGACTTTGTCTAAGAAGACATGAGCTTGACTTTCCCAGACCATTTATTAGGGTATGGGAGCACACACACATTAGGAGTGTGTATGTGAGAGAGTGAAGCTCTTATGATGATGCAAGGCATGAGGCTAAGAATATAAAGTAAGTGCCTCCTTAGTCTGCAGCTGGTATTATGTGGGCTTCTGGTATGAGTGTGGATGGAGGGTTGTGTAGCTCATCAGTATTGGACAGACAGAGAAAAGTCTCCATGTATCTCTTGTACAGGGGACATCCAGACTGGTATGGCAAATGGATTGCAGACACCCTCCCCTTACAGCTAGCAGGTGGATGAAGGGGCACAGGTAAAGCATTAAGCAGCCTAATGGCTGCCTGGGTAATAGCCTCTTTGTGCGTCTCTCTCCTTTTTATTGGTGATACTTTGTGTGAGGGAGCAAATTGACAGAGGCTTAATTATTGACAGGCATGGAGGCAAAAAGCACAGAGGCAAAAAAAGGTTTGCAGTATTGGGTTGTTTCTTCTGTGTGAATATCGGTATAAACTTCATGTAATTTGTGACCGTCTTGAAGTAGCACTGTGGCTTTTGTCATTTTTTTCGTTCTTTGTAGCCATTTTCATTTATGCACTTGCAGTGCGTTATGATGCAGAGCTCTCTCCTATTTTCTCCACAGGAGTCATGGTAGATGTCCTCTTATGTCACTGTTGCAGTATCCTCCCCTTTAGGGATCTACTGAATAGGATAGCCCAATGTCCAGCCAGTATACCAAAGCCTTTAGATCTTGTATGCGCAGTACATCACATGCATGCTGTCCATACAGGACATAGGGCTTGAAGATGTATGGATGCAGTTATCCAGAACTTCTTTGCCACTAGTCTGAATGCCCATTCCTGTGATGATACCTAGCCGTCGGTTAAGTGCCCTGTTGGGTTTTTTTTTCTTATTGCTGGTTTTGTTTTCTTTTTGTTACCTGGAGTTCATGTCATCCAAGAAGGGAAAATGTCAGCGTGGCAGGCAGATTCCCCACAAGGATTATTACTAATGGTGTCTTTTTTTTGTTTGGGTGTTTCTCACAACCATACTTCTGCAGTATTTGTAAGGTATTTGTGCCTGACTCTCAGATGGTGGTGATCTTCCCTGGACATATATCTCGAGAACCAGAAGCTTAAACAGTTGGTCAAAGATAGTATGGCGGATCTGGTTAACCACAAAGTACTACTGTTAAGTAAGGAGGTGGCTAAGAAATCTTCGCCGAATATTTTACTCTCCAGCCTCCACTGGATGTCTCCATAGAAGTGGGTGATAGTTCTGCTGGCTGTTTGGTGTTGACATCACATTTTCTGCCATGACCTCTTCAGAGTTTGGCATGGATCCTTCCTCCCACACATCCTCTGATGCTTTGTAGGCATCTGTTCTGGACATAAAGGGGGAACCATGTTTAGTTCTCTCTGAAGGGTTTCTGCAGATTCTGGATAGGGAAGAGGTGCCAGGTGCTCTGATAGAATCTCTTCAGGGGTTGGAACCTCCGGGGTTTGTCAGGGCTTATGTCCCTACCAAGAAAAAGTCCAGCAAACATTCTTTTCATCCTAAGGGCCCTCAGAGGAAATGGCAGGAGTTAATTCAGGGCCTGTCTAATGTCTTAATGGCCCTGAAGCCTCCCCAAGGGGTTTCTGTGCCTTTTCCACCTTGGACTTCTACTCCTCCTAAAAGGCTTCGGAAACTTGATTCTTCAGATCAGAATTCGGAGTCTGATAAAAGGGCCCTTTGACTTATTCTTCTCAGATGCCTTCTGTCTTGGTTTATGGCTCAGATGAAGAGGAATTCATTAGCTCTGAGTCTCCTTTGGAGGAGATGTCTTCTGGGGACACACTAGCCAGGATGATGGAATACTTTAAGTGGGATTCTTCTCAGGTATATAATATTCAAAAGAAGGTTTATGAGTTGCTTCAGGTTGACATGCCCAAACCTTCTGTAGTACCTCCTTTGTTAGCTGATTTCATAGACACCTTTAGAGCTGTCTCCAAGATTCCTATTTCTCAGCCCCCTGCATGAAAGAAGCCTGACAGGTTCTACAAGGTTCCTGAGGATTGTCAGTTCTTGTTTAAATGTCCTGCTGCTGATCCTGTTGTGGAGTCGTCATCCTCTGGCAAGTCTTGTATGTTTTTGCCCTCTATATATTTTTACCAAGTTAGGTGTAGTATTTATATATCTTTGCTTTCATGCTTTTATATATATATATATATATACTTTATAGGTATGAGTTAGAGTTTGCGTCCCTGTTTAAACTCTGGCTACTTCTGCTCACATAATTATTATTATTATAGCTGTTAATCTATCATTTAGATACGCAGTATAGGTGTTGGCGCTGTATAGAAGTAAGGTACCAGACCTTGTATTTTTAATTGATTACTTATTAATTATCTAACTAGTATTCTTACTAAGTTAGGTCTAGTGGTTTGATTCAATATTTCAAGTCTAATTTTTATTGTAATGTATATGTTAGGCATGGAAAACATTAACATGTATTTTATTTTATTTTATTTAAGGAACTTGTGTTTATAAATGATGTTTAATGGTTTATTGTTAGTATTTGTGATGCACATTCAGTTCGCGTTTAAAGTGTTTAAAACATTCATTTACATGTTTACATAATGAATTCATTGAATGATTAATTGTTCTGATTTTAATGAATTGCTAGTATATAAGCAGTCAGTACTAGTAACACTTGTTTGTTCTTCTGAAGAAGTTTGTGTATTTTTTCGCAACGAAAAGTGTATGCGTACTATCACACTTAGAGAACTGTAATAAAGAATTTGAGGAAGTTATTGACCTCCTGGATCGCTGGTTCATTTTTCAAGAGATGTTTTTGCCCTCTGCCAGAGTACTGCCTGTGGATAAAGACAGTTGAGCCATGGAAAGGACTGGAAAGAAGGTCTATACTGCTGACACCATGGCCTTTAGGGCCATTAATTACCATAGCCACATGACCAGATATGCTCTGGATTTGATTGCCAAGAATTGTCAGGTTATTTCTGACCTCCTGGATTTTGAAAGAAAGTCATCTGTTCTTTCCATTTTGTGTTTTGCCTCTCAGGTGGCTTAGTGCTCTATCAAGTGCAACTGTAGTGCTGCTGATATCTCTTCCAGAGCAGCTGCTTTGGGTTTGTAATGAGGTGTTATTCTTGTCTGTCTTCAATTGTTACCTCAGATATTAAGGCCAAGCTGCTGGATGCTCCATTGGATTATAAAAATCTCTTTGGGATGGCACTGCTGCTATGTTTAGGTCACTTCATGAGGGAGGCAAAGCTTTGCAGGACCTTAAATATATTTTTGTGTCCCCCAACCCTAAGTTCCAGAGGAACTGTCCTACTAGTTCTGTTTTTGTTTCCAGGCAGCCTCGTCAGGCCAATAAAGTCAGGAAGGGTGGTAGGTGAGCCCTTCCGACTAAGTTTTCTCAGGCGTCTGTGGCCAAGAAGCCTTTGTCTGACAAGCCTAGACTCTCTTTGGAATTTTGCCCCCCTCCAAACCCTCTGCCAGGTTCACTTGTCTGTGTTTTTTCCTGTCTCTTCCAAACTGGCAAGTCATCATTTGAGATTCTTGGGTTGTGTCCATCATCCGTCAGGGTAATTTCATGGTATGGAAGTCTCTCCATCATTTTTCAGGCATTCCTCAACCTCAAGAGCAGCTTCCTCATTTTTCAGAGGTTTTTTGGTCCCAGTTGGACCAGGGAATTATTTAGCCTGTCCCTCCTCAAGCAGGAGAGGGGTTCTACTCTACAATGTTCCTGGTTCCACAAAAGGAGGACACTGGGAGATGTATTCTGGAGCTGTCCTTGCTCAACACTTTTCTCAAGGTTCTTTCCTTTTGGATGCTTTCTCCTCAAACCCTGCTTCCTTTATTGCTACCCCAGGCTTTTCTGGTGTCCTTGGATCTGAAAGATGCGTACCTTCATATTCCTGTTCACCCTCTCTTCAGGAAGTTATGATGTCCTTCAAGAATGCAACTGCAGTCATAACATGTGGGGTTGTCCTGCCTCAGGCAGCCCTCGGTCGGCCGGATTCCAAAGTCTGGGTCCGATGTCGGCTGATGTCGCATTTCTCTCTGATGTCAGAGCGGCTGGAGTACATAAGCATCAGCCGACGCCATTTTCCCAGTCTTTCTTGCCGTGCGGTGCCCGAAGCAGAAGCAGTTCGCAAGTGCCGGTCGGTCAGCTCCTGTATTCTACGATACCGAAGTCATCAAAAAAGCTAAGTACCCCGTTGGGGACCTTTTCTTGCCTCAGCTGATGTCAGAAATTACTGAAAAAGTTAACAATTGTCTTTTTTGTGGTAAACAAATACCTCATAAGGATTTCCACTCTTACTGCCTCCCTTGCCTGGGCCCAGACCACGACGTCTCGGCCTGTGTAGCCTGTGCTCGCTTCAACAAGCGCACTCTCAGGCGCCGGGTGGAGTTCGCTGAAGATTTTTTCAGCGATAAATTTGCTTACACCATGCCGTCGGATCTTCCGACATCGCAAACTCCCAAAAAGCGAAAAGACCGGGACCGACATCCTCTGCCCGCGTCTACCACCGACTCAACGCCAAAACCTAGCGTGAGTGCTCCGGTTCCCTCTGAGACGGTCTCTCCTCCGCTCCGAACTGAAGACACCACATTACCGACGACTCCGATTCCAGATATTACTCCGCCAGTTATAGACTTTCCTCCGGATACCAAAACCGAGGAAATGCCCGAGACCATTGCTGTAGACAAGGTCACTCCTGCACATGGAGCTACCAGGCCTCCTATGGCCATGTCTATTAAGGCCTACACTAGGGCTAAGGCAGCCAGCAAAACAAAGCATATTGCTTCCAAATCCTTACCTCAGCCAACTCCAGAGACACAAATTATGTCCATGGCTGCTGATTTAATTTCCATGATCAGAGGTTCACAGGCCCATCCTGAGAGAGCATCCCAGCCTCCTCCTGATAAAAGGCCCCGGGTTGAACCCTCTGACCCTTCTCCTTCAGATGAAGACTCTGAGGGCTCTGTCCACTCTGATAGCCAGGAAGAGCTCTTCCAGACCTATGAGGACTCGGATGCAGAAGATTCCATACCTTCGGCCTCCCTCCTGAGGATATTTCTTTTGGGGAAGTTCTGCACACCATGAGGGAACATTTCAAGTGGCAGGGTCAGGAATATTCTGATTCTAGGAAACACCTTAGGACTTTCCTTAAGAAGCCTCAGCACAGGCCCTTAGCTATTCCTCCTGTACTTGATGTTCTGGATGATTTGTATTCTGATTCTAGTGCTACCCCTGATTCTCTTCCTCCTGCTCCAGCCAAGCCAGACAGGTATTACAGGGTCCCAGAAACTCATTCCCATTTATTCAGGGCCCACACTGCTGATTTGGAAACTATTTCACAGGGGCCTAAAGGAGTTTCAGCATCCACCTCAAAAAATCCTTTGCCCTCCAACAGGGAAGCAAGGTCATTAGAGAGATGGGGTAAAAAGGTTTACACATCCACTACCTTATCTATGAGAGCTTTAAATTGCCTTTTTCATATGTTCCAATATCAGGATTATCTCTTAGAAGATTTACAAAAAACATTAGCTTCTCCTGATCCTTTAGACAGGAAGACTTTGCAGGAAGCAGTTCATAACACTCATCAAGTAAGCAATCACTTCCTGCAGTGTGGATATGATGCACTGGAAGCTTCATGTAGGGCAGCTATGACAGGGGCAGTGATGCGTAGACATGCTTGGTTAAAAGATCAACCTCTACCAGATCATGTAAAAGCAAAACTTCTGGATGCACCTTTGGAAAAGAACAAGCTTTTTGGTGCAAATGCTAAGGATGTGTTAAAGACCATTGAAGAAAAAGCAAAATCAGTTCAGACTATGAAAGATTGCCTCCAGGTTCAACCCCCCAGATTCAGTAGGAATTGGCCTTCAAAAAACTGGTTCTTTCCTAATCCAGAAAAGTTTCAAAGGGGTAAGAACAGACGTGGCCGAGGAAGAGGCCAATACAGAGGCCCTTACAGGGGACGACAATGGCAGCCAGGAAACCAAAGAAGTGACGCAGGGGTTTCACCTGCCCAACAACCACAAACTCAATGACTTTCCTCTACTACCGCCTACCAGAGAACAACTAGAAGCTCCCTTGGGCGGGAAATTATCTCTGTTTGCAGAAAACTGGCACAGACTGACAAAGGACAAATTGATTTTGGACATTATAGACCGAGGGTACAGGTTTCATTTTCATACCTTACCAAGAAAACAAGGCATGCCAAATCTACCACAACATCAAAGGGCAGAGGCTATCAAGCAAATCACTCTGCTGACTCGAATGAAAGCAATAGAAAGAGTTCCACAACAAGAACAGGGGTTTTACTCAAGACTGTTCCTTGTTCCAAGAAAAGAATCTCAATGGAGACCAATACTGGACTTGTCCGCATTAAACACCTTTCTCATAGTACCAAAGTTCAAAATGCTGACTCTACAGCAACTCCTTCCCATGCTGGGCAAGGAGTCGTGGCTGATTACTCTGGACCTCAAGGAGGCATACCTGCATGTCCCTATCAGACACAGCTGCAGAAGATACCTCAGATTTCTTGCAGGGCCAGAGCATTATCAATTCTCAGCATTGCCATTTGGCTTATCTACTGCGCCCAGAGTATTTACAAAATGCCTGGCTTCAGTAATTGCTCATTGCAGGCTCCAGGGTATACAAATTTACCCGTACCTGGACGACTGCCTCATACAAGCGGACGACAAATTGATGTTGACAAAAAACCTGGATTATGTCATATGATTACTTCAAGCTCTGGGATACACAGTCAACTTCCAAAAGTCAAGACTGCAGCCATCCCAGCAAATAATCTTCTTAGGAGCCAAACTAGACACAACCTCTCAGATGGCTTACCTGACAGAAGACAAGCAAGAGAAGTTAACTCAATACTTCAAAGGTTTAGCAAAACTCACCCAGATGACTGCAAGGAGATTCCTACAGGCCCTGGGTTGCATGGCATCCTGCATTCTACTGGTTCCATTAGCAAAACTACACATGAGAAAGCTTCAATGGTACCTAAAAAGCATTTGGTCTCAACACCGCAACAACTTGGAGACAATCATACCATTCATTCCATGCCTACAAAAGGAATTCCTATGGTGGGCCTCGGTGAGCCAGGAAAACACAGGTATGTCATTCAAAAAACCACAGATAACACAAACCATGACTACAGACGCCTCAGACCTTGGATGGGGGGCGCACATGGAAGGCAGGTGTATACAAGGACAATGGTCTCCAAAGGAAACACATCTGCATATAAACCAAAAGGAAATGCTGGCAGTAATGCATGCTATCGAGGCTTTTCAACTCCAACTCCAGCAAGGCCATTTAATGATACGGACAGACAACACCACTGTGATGTGGTACATAAACAAGCAGGGGGGCACCCACTCTTACCCCCTTTACAGACTGACAATGCAGCTTTGGGAGAAATCACTGAGTCTAAACATCCAGTTACAATCCCAGTTTGTTCCCGGAAAAGACAATGTGTTGGCGGACAGCCTAAGCAGGAATTTCACAGATCCACACGAATGGAGGTTACATCCGAAGGCTTTCAGACAACTCACTTCGACATGGGGCAAGCCAGAAGTGGACCTATTTGCCTCTCACCTCAATCAACTTCTACCAAAATTTTGCACAAGGACATACCATCCAAAGGCTTGGAAAATAGATGTCCTTTCATTCAACTGGAACTCCCTAGCAATCTATGCATTCCCACCTCTGCCACTGATGACCTCAGTATTACTAAAGATCAAAGCAGAGAAGCCAAAGGGAATCATAATAGCTCCGGATTGGCCAAGACAACACTGGTACCCACTACTACGGAGCATATGTCACACCAGGAGGTGGGCCCTCCCTCAGTGGCCTCTACTTTTGACTCAACACAATTTCGAAACACTGCATCTAAACCTTCAGACACTGCAGCTAACAGCCTGGGAGATCCCATAAATAACTTCAGCTTATCCCTCTCCAAGGAAGTTCAGCGGATACTAACAGAGGCTCGAAGACCATCCACCAGAAAGGTTTACTTAGCAAAGTGGAAAAGATTCAGCAATTGGAATACCAGCAAGGGACATGATGCATCATTACTGAACATCCCACTCATCTTGGAATATTTAGCAGATATGTTACAGAGCGGCCTCTCATATTCTTCAATAAAGATACACGCATCTGCTATTTCAGCTAGATACAACACTGATCCTCCTGTTTTCTCTCACCCCTTACTAAGACAATTCCTCAGGGGAATCAAGAACATTAAGCCACCAAGAAAGGCCCCAGTGCCAGCCTGGGACCTCAATTTTGTCTTAGAAAAACTGACTCTACCTCCTTTTGAGCCAGCAGCTTCAGTTGACTTGCAATTTCTCTCATGGAAAACAGCTTTCCTGTTGGCAATTACCTCAGCAAGAAGGGTTTCTGAGCTACAGGCCCTAATGGCAATACCACCCTTTATTATTTTCCACAGAGACAGGGTTTCATTAAGGACCAACCCTACTTTTATGCCAAAGGTGGTATCTAGGGTTTCTCTAAATCAAGCCATTCATCTGCCTGCTTTCTTCCCCAATCCTGAGAATAAGGGGGAAAGACTTTTACATACCTTGGACAACTTCAATACTACCTGGACAGAACCAAGGCCAGTAGGAAGTCTAAACAGCTTTTTGTAGCTTACGCCCCTGCAGTCCAAGGAAAAGCAATTTCGAAACAGACTATTTCTAAATGGATTGGACATTGCATCACATTCTGTTATTCCTTTCATGGGAAGACTGTTCCAGCCTATGTCAGACCATATTCCACCAGAGCTACAGCCACCTCTACAGCATTTTTAAGAGGGGTGCCTACAAAGGATATTCTAGAAGCTGCTACATGGAGCTCCGTGCATACATTCTCCAAACACTACAATCTCCCTCTATATTCCAGATCCAGAGCAGGCTTTGCTTTGGCAGTCCTGCAGGGTTTGATTGCCACACCATCTCTTTCCTAGAGCATACCTCCTCCCCCAGCTAAGCTATGGTATTCTACCCACATGTTATGACTGCAGTTGCATTCTTGAAGGACATAGTACAGTTTTCTACCTACCATAAATGTAGATGTCCGATAGACATGCAACTGCAGTCGGGTTTTCCTCCCTCCATACCCCTCTATGCCTAGGGTCCACTCCTATCCCCCTTACTCTTAGCTGGGGATATCTGTTATGGTGTATTTGTTTTATTGCTCATGTATTTGTTTGGAATCCTGTTTTTGTCTTCCAATTTGATTACAGCCTTCCTTGGAGGGCACCTGGCATCTGGGGCAAGAAACACTGAAGAAAATGGCGTCGGCTGATGCTTATGTACTCCAGCCGCTCTGACGTCGGAGAGAAATGCGACATCAGCCGACGTCGGACCCAGACTTTGGAATCCGGCCGACCGAGGGCTGCCTGAGGCAGGACAACCCCACTTGTTATGACTGCAGTTGCATGTCTATCGGACATCTACATTTATGGTAGGTACAAAACTGTACTTTTCTCTGTCTCTTCCTGTCATGTTCGCTTCTCCACTTTGCCCTTTGGCCTCTTTACTGCCCCAAGGATATTCACAAAATGGCTGGCTGCTCTGATTGCTTTTTACAGGCTCCAAGGCATTCAAATTTTTCCTTATTTAGATGACCTTTTGATTAAGGCATCATCTTCCAGTTGCCTGTTGCAGGCTGTAGAGTTCACCATATCACTCCTTCAAAGTCTGGGGTTCACTATTAACTTCCAAAAGTTTGTCCTGGACTCTTCTCAGGGTCATGTGTATCTGGCATGCAGGATTTCAGACAGTGACAGTGTTGACATCTCTTCCATCTCTGAAAGTTTTGTCCATGATACATGTCTTTGTTTCTTCTTCTTCTTTTGCCTGCCATTCCAGACAGAGAGTTTCTTCGGGCTCTAAGATTCATGACCTCTTCTGTTCTATTGCTCTCTCTTGCCAGATTGTATATTCAGAAGCTTCAGTGGTACCTCAAGTCAGTTTGACTTCAGCATTGCCATCCTCTAGATTTCTGAGTGCCTCTCCTTCCTTGTCTTAAGCGGGGATTTGAGTGGTAGATTCAGCAACGTACCTCAACCCAGGCCTGCGCTTTCAGCCTGTGGTTCCTTCACAAGAACTGTTCAACTCTTCAGTCATGGGGTGGGGGTTTCCTGTGGTCATCTGAAAGTTCAGGATCTCTGACCCCCCATAAGAAGTCAGACCATGTCAACCTCAAAGAGATGAGAGCTGTGATTCTGGCCCTTCAGGCTTTTCAACCTATGCTCTCCCCCAGGTCCTCTGAAGGTTTACACAGACAAACACCAGTGATGTGGTATGTCAGCAAGCAGGGAGCACAAAGTCTTACCTTCTTTGCAGACTGGTTCTTCAGGACTGGGATCTGATGATCAGTTATCAGATAACTCTTCAGGCACAGCATATTTTCCTTCAGAGAGCAGTCTAGTAGCAGAGCTTCTTGAGCAGGTGAAAACACAGGCTGACAAATGGATGCTTCACAGAGACGTGTTTCTAGACATGGTCCGTTGGTGAGATATTCCTCGGGTAGATCTTTTTGCCTCCCCTCTCAACAGGCAACTCCCTCTTTCCTGTTCGACAGTACCATGCTGTCTGATATGGAAGATGGATAACCTTTCATTTCCTTGGAAGGAAATGTTTTTCTGTGCCTTCCCTCCTCTTCCTCTACTTCCAAGAGTCCTGCAGAAGATTCAGCTAGACATCCTGAAAGTATTGCTAGTGACTCCCTTTTTGTCATGACTGCATTAGTTCCCCTTTTTAATGCACTTGGCCAGGGGCAGTCACCACAAATTACATCACCGATTGGATGTCCTCATGCAGGGCAAGGGGCCTCTCATCCATCCTTACTTGTCCACTCTTCAACTGACATTGTGAGTGATAGTGTTTTGATCCTTTTTAGACACCTCTTTTCTGAGGATGTGCTTAGGATTTGACAGGAGGCAAAAAAAAGCAACCCGAAAGTTTTGTATATCCAAATGAAAAAGATTTTCTGTCTGGTGCCATGCTCATATCCAGGACCCTTTATCAATGGGGGTGCCTCTGGTTCTCTCCTATTTGCATGAGTTCCTCCAGTCTGGCTTGGCCTATTCTTCTGAAAAGGCCCACTTGTTAGCTATTTCACCTTTGGCTTCTTATTGTGTGATCAAATAGTTTCTTAAAGGCATCCTACATCTTATGCCTCCAAGGAAGCCTATTGTCCTTCCTTGGGATCTTAATTTTGTTTTGGAAAAATTGACTTGGGTTCTTTTTCAGCCTGCAGTTTCAGCTTCTCTGCAAATACTGCACCTCTTGTTGCTTGCTCTTACATCTGCTTGGAGGGATTTTGAGCTACAGGCCCTTATGGCCATTCCTCCTTGTTTGTTTTTTCACAGACATAGTGTCTCTTCCTACTAATCCTCCTTTTATGCCCAATGGTATTGATGGTTTGTCCTTAAATCAGGCAGTACAACTCCCTCCCCTTTTTTCCTTCTCCTTAGTCTGCTAGTGAGCGTGTCCTGCATACCTTGAATTTGCACAGACCGCTCGGATATTATTTGGATAAAACTAAAGCCATTTGTCTGACCAGCTTCTTGTTTCTTTTCATCCCAGGACATTGGGTTTGGCTATTTCTAAGCAAACCATTTCCTCCTGGATATCCAAGACCATTTCCTTTTGTTATTCTTTTCATGGCAATTGTCAGGCAACTTCAGTTAGAGCTCATTCCACTAGGACTGTTGCCTCTTCTGGTGCTTTCTTCAAGTGTTTGGACACCAATTCAGATGTTCTTCGTGTTTCACTGTTGCAGTCATTACATTTGGGTAATCTGCTTGCAGGTTGCCCTCAGTCAGCCTGATTAACAAAGTCTTGGGTCCTGCGTCGGTTGCTGTCCATTCTTCCATGACGTCTGGGGTATAAAACATGCAGCCGACGTCATTACCGCAGTCTTTCTTGCAATGCGGTGCTTGAAGCAGAAGCAGTTTGCAAGTGCCGGTCGTCCGACTACTGAAATTTTCATTTTCGAGTTACATAACCAAAGTCTTCAACTTAAAGCTAAGTACCCCGTTGGGGAAACTTTCTCTTGCTCCTTACCGATTTCAGTAAAAGTTAATAATTGCATTACTTGTGGAAAGCAACTACTTCATAAAGATTTTCATCTGTACTGTATTCCTTGCCTAGGCCCTGACCATGACTTAACTTGCTGTCGGTTTTGTGCTTTATTTAATCAGTGCACTGTCTGTCGTCTGTACATTTTTGCCTCTAAATATTTCGGTTCTTAGTTTAATTATCCAGAAATGACATTGGTTAGCCATCTGACTACCGGAATTTCAAAAAAATGCAAAGATAAAGACAGAGACAGGCCGTTGAGGTCCAAAACTGCCAACAACGCTTCTCCTAAGCCAGTTGCCAGTTTGCTGGTACTCAGTGAGGTGCTTTCACAGCCCCTGATGCCTGCTACTTCTGACTCGCAGGCCTCTATTGAGACCCATTCGGAGTCCGGTATGCCAAGAGATACTTCAACTGTGGAATCTGCGGATGTCTGTACCTTGGATGGGTCCGGAGCCGCTGTGCAGTCACTGGCTTCTGAGGGTGTATTCAGGCCTACATACTTGCATATCAAGCCAACTCCACCT
Organism: Protopterus annectens; assembly: GCF_019279795.1. Taxonomy (NCBI): domain Eukaryota; kingdom Metazoa; phylum Chordata; order Ceratodontiformes; family Protopteridae; genus Protopterus; species Protopterus annectens. Next base: position 225,702,838 of record NC_056749.1, read on the forward strand.
TCAATACTAAGGCCTAATTCTCGATCTATGTCAAAAAAATGATGTTCAGGCCCCTATGCCTAAAAAACAAATGATCAAAATGGCTGAAGGTCTAATTACTCTAATCAGGGGTAGTCAACCCCCCCCCCCCTTCTAAGAGGCCTAGGCCTGAGCTTGACTGTGAATCTTCTGATCAGGACTCTGTTTCTTCTGACTCTTCTAATGACCTGGATTTGTCCATACCTACTTATGAGGATTCTGATGCAGAGGATTCCATTCCCTCTGCCCCACCCCGAGGATATATCTTTTGCTGAAACTTTACATACCTTAAGGGAGCATTTCCACTGGGAAAGTCAGGAATTCTCTGATTCAAAAAAGAGGCTTAGGGATTTTCTTCTTTAACCTCAGCATAGGCCTTTGGCTATACCTCTTGTACTAGACATTGTTGATGTGTTTTCAGAATCCAGTATGGCCCCTGATTCCCTGCCTCCATCTCCTTGTAAACCTGACAGATGCTACAGGGTTCCTGAGTCCCACAAGTTCCTTTTCAAAAATCCTGTTGCAGATCCTGAAACCATTTCTCAAGGGCCTAAGGGCATTAAGGCTTCTACTGCTAAAAGTCCTACCCCTTCTGATAGAGACTGCAGGGCGCTGGATAGATGGAGTAAAAAGGTTTGTACTTCTGCAACCTTGGCTATCAGGGCTTTAAACTGCCAATTTCATATGTTAAAATATCAACGGCATATTATTGGACTGCTTAAACAGAAAATGATATTGATTTCTGACTGTGTGGAAAATAAAGATTTACAGGATTTATTGCATTCTGCTGAACAAGTTGGAAAACATATTTTGCACTGTGGTTTTGATTCTTTAGAGGCCTCTTGCAGGGCTGCTGTTACTGGGTCTGTGCTTAGAAGGCATGCTTGGCTTAAGGGAGCAATCTCTGCCTGATCATGTTAAAGCAAAATTGTTGGATGCTCCTTTAAATCAGGGCCACCTGTTTGGCAATAAGGCTGAAGAAGTTTTAAAAAAGTTGAAGATAAAGGTAAATCTACACAAACCATAAAAGATTTATTACAAGTGCAACCTCCAAGATTTAGTAGGCACTGGCCCACTAAGAATTGGTCCTTTCCAGCTCCTTACAGATCCTCTCAAGCCAAATCCAGACACACCAAAAGCACCAGGTTTCAATCCCAGGGGACTCTCAGACCTAAGCAATGGGGGGGGGGGGTCTACTTCCAAATCTGGAAATAACAAGACACCCCCTATGGTAAACAGTCTCAATGACTTTCCTTTAAAATTACCAAGCGCTTACCTTTTAGCTGCCCCTTTGGGGGGAAAGATTGCTTTTCATGCAAAAAACTGGGAACTCATAACCCAGGACAAATAGGTTTTAAATGTAGTGTCCCAGGGATACAGATTTCATTTCCACATGTTGCCAACACCAAACGGGTGGCCAGACCTGCCCCCAAAGCAGTGGACAGATGCTCAGAAACAAGTACTTTCCCGCTTTAACATGGGGGCTATTCAACCGGTACCAGAAGAGGAAAATGGACAAGGTTTCTATTCCAGGCTTTTCCTCGTATCCAGAAAAGACAAATCATGGCATCCACTTCTGGACCTGTCTACTCTAAACACCTTTCTGGACACTCCAAAATTCAAGATGCTGACTCTTCACCAGTTACTTCCTATGCTAGGCAAAGATGCCTGGTTGGCAACTCCAGATTTAAAAGAAACTTACTTGCATGTCCCAGTCAGGGAATCCTGCAGAAGATACTCATGCTTCAAAGCAGGCTACTTGCATTATCAGTTCTCTGCACTGCCCTTTGGCTTGTCTCCTGTGCCCAGGGTATTCACAAAGTGCCTGGCTCCAGTAACTGCATTTTGCAGGCAAAGAAATATTCAAATATATCCATACCTGGACGATTGTCTAATTCGGGCAGAAAACCAGGCCAAACTTCTAAATCATCTGGCGTTTGTAAAAAGGGTTCTAACCTGTCTAGGGTACACCATAAACGAAAAGAAATCACAACTGGTACCCTTTCATCAGATTACATTCCTGGGTGCAAGCTTGAATACAACATCCCAGATTGCTTTCCTCACACCAGAAAAGCAAATTCATTTGGTAATTTACTTCAAACAAGTGGCCACAAAAATCCTGCTTATCTGTAAGACAAATACTGCAAGCCTTGGGGTTCATGGCCTCCTACGTTCTTCTAATTCCATATGCAAGACTGCATATGAGAAAACTTCAGTGGTACTTAGGGGCTGCAATTCACGCTACCCCCTGCTGCCCAAACCTTAGCTACAGATGCATCAGACTATGTATGGGGGGCTCACCTGGCAGGGAAGTGCATTCAGGGCAAATGGAACCCAAATCAAATGCACCTACATATCAATCAAAAATAAATGTTAGCTGTACAGAATGCTGTGAGAGCTTTCAAGGACTACATTCTTCCAGGACAACTAATGGTAAAGACGGACAACACTACGGTTATGTGGTACATAAACAAGCAGGGGGGTACACATTCCTGCCCCCTCTGCAGGCTAGCCATGGCATTGTGGAACATGGTCTTGAGCTGCCAAGTGCACCTACAAGCTCAATTCCTGCCAGGAAAATTAATCTCATGGACCCACACGAGTGGAGACTGGAACCATAGATTTTCAACATGTTGACAAGCAAATGGGGGAGCCCAGACATAGATCTACTTGCCTCCCCCCAGAACTACCAGTTGGACAAATTTTGCACAAGGACTCCCCATAAAAAAGCCTGGAAAGTGGATACTCTGTCCTTCAGCTGGAACAACCTATCAGTCTACACCTTTCCCCCCCTGCCTCTACTCTGCAAAGTTCTGTTAAAAGTCAACCAGGACAAACCAAGAATGATTTTGATTGCTCCAGACTGGCCACGCCAACACTGGTAACCGCTCCTGCGCAATGTCACAAATATCTCCATGGCACCTGCCTCAGACACCTTCCTTACTGTCTCAGCAGGAGAACCAGATTTTGCACCCTCAGCTCCCAACATTGAAACTTGCAGCCTGGCTAATCACTTAAAATTCACCCTTAGCATCCCTCAGCAAACCTGTGATGGATGTCATCTTGGAGGCGAGAAGACCTAATACTAGAAAATCTTATGATGACAAATGGAAAAGATTCTGTGCTTGCAATCAGTCTCAAGGAATGAGCACAGCAGCACCCAATTTACCTCAGATTTTACAATACTTAACTGAGATGCTTCACAAGGGCCTGTCTTTTTCCTCCATTAAAATCCACGCCTCAGCCATTTCAGCTTGTAACACAGAACCTCCCCTCTTCTCTCATCCTCTGCTCAAGCAGTACCTCAGAGGGGCCAAAAACTTGAGACCACCCAGGAGAGCTCCAACTCCTGCCTGGGACCTTAACTTTGTATTAGAGAAACTCACTCTGCCTCCTTTCGAGCCAGCTGCTACTGCAGACTTAAAATTTCTTTCTTGGAAAACAGCCTTCCTTCTAGCAATCACTTCAGCTAGAAGGATATCTGCATTACAGGCCCTTATGGCAGTGGAGCCTTTCATCATCTTTCATGCGGACAGGGTGTCACTCAGGACCAGTCCATCCTTCATGCCCAAGGTGGTATTCAGTGTGGCTCTTAATCAGTCCATTCATTTGCCAACTTTCTTTCCCAATCCACAGAACAAAGGGGAACGGATTCTGCAGTCATTGGATGTGCACAGACAACTTAGATTCTACTTGGACAGGACTAAAGCTCGAAGAAAATCTGAACAACTGCTGGTAGCATTTGCTGCAGGGGCAGAGGCAAAGGCTATTTCAAAACAAACCATTTGAAAATGGATAAGCCATTGCATTAATTTTTGCTATAAGCACCATGGAAAACCTATCCCCTAGGGGATCATATCTCATTCTACCAGAGCTGCTTCTGCTTATGCAGCTTTTCTCAGAGGTGTTCCTACCAGGGATATTCTAGAAGCTGCTACCTGGATTTCAGTTCATACTTTCACCAAGCATTATTTACCAATTTTCTCTAATCCAGAGCTGGCTTTGCCATTGCTGTCTTGCAGGGCCTTATAGCTGGTCCTAATGCTGTATAAATCCATCCTCCCAACCATAGCTTTGGGAATCTGCCCAAATATAATGACTGCAACAGTGAAACACGAAGAACATAGTACAGTTGTGTACACTTGCCATAAATGTAGATGTTTGAGTGTATTCACTGTTGCAGTCCTGGTTACCCTCTCTCCAGCCCCTGTTTTTCTCTGACTATACCTCTACTTTCTGTTACTATGCTTAAAAGTCTTTTTGGTGTATTTGCTTTTGGTTGGAGGTATATTTTTGTGTTTTAAACTTTATTTTGCTCCCCATTCGGTGGGCACCTGACATCTGGGGCAAGAAAAACTGAGGTAATGACATCGGCTGCATGTTTTATACCCCTGACATCATGGAAGAAGGGACAGCAACCGACGCAGGACCCAAGACTTTGCTAATCAGGCCAACTGAGGGCAACCTGCTAGCAGATTACCCAAATATAATGGCTGCAACAGTGAATACACTCTAACATCTACATTTATGGTAAGTGTACACAACTGTACTTTCTTGAAGCTCTACCTGGTCTTCAGTGCATACCTAAGTATTATAAATGGGATGGGTTTGTTGAGGGCTGTTCCAGCATTCCACCTCACACTCCATTTTTTGAGCTTCTGTACTCTCTCCCTAAGGTGATGAATATTGCAACAGTAATATAGAAGGACATAGTTCAGTTGTATAAAATCTTACCATTACAGTAGATGTCCTTCTCTTCACTTTTATAGTATTCAGTCCTTCCCTCCATCCTGTTTTTTTCTTTTGGGCTTTACTTTAGTTACTCTCCTAGCCAAGGGTCCAGTTTTTCCATCTGTATTTTCTCCCTGTGGGTGTGCATGGCCTCATGTTGTCCTATAGAGATTGTTCTCTGCTGGGGTAATTCATTTCTGAGTAACTGTGTCCGTACATCATCTTTGTGCCCTGTGGTCCTGTACGGGGAGAATACCTGTGACGTACAGCACATGCAAGAGCTAAAGGCTTTGCTATATTGGCTGGATTTTGAGCTTTCTTAGGCAGGAGATCCCTAAGGAGAAGAATGCTGCAACAGTGTAGGGAGGGACATCTGCTGTTATGTTAAGATTACACAAAGCTGTGCTTTCTGTATGCAGACCAGCACATTATCTTCCATGAGTTAAACGGCAGTGCTGTTAGCAGCCATGCCCCCCTTGTTGCTTACCTGCAGTATCTGTTTTATCTGATATTTGTCATTACAGCTTTTTGAGGTGCCAGTAGAGTGCCTGATTCAGGGATTTTTTTTTAGTTAACATAATAATGTCAAATGTGAACATCCACTAACTTATAGTTCAGAAATCAGACCAGATATGTATAGTGTGGGTAGGCATCTGTTGTAGTAAAATAGACCTACTAGAGGATGCCTGAGCAGTGATGAAAGCTCACTCTAAGAGGAAAGCACAAGTTATGCAAACACTTACAAGCTGAATAGAGGTTTCAGTATAGAGTTGCACAAGGATGCAAGTATTTTAAATTTCCTGTCATATTTCAATCTGGTGTTATACTTGTGTAGCATTGAATCATATGAACTCGAGCTTTGTAGGTGGTGGTGTCTACTTTGGGCATCTTTGGAGCCCTTTGAGTAACTGTCCAGGCAATGACCACATTGGCATGTAGTAATAGTTGGTAAGGATTTCTTAATCATCTTAATTTCCCCAATACTGTTGGCATCACAAGATTGAGTCTTTGGGTTTATTTCACTACATGTAGTCTTGGTTCACTGTACAGCTACCAGTGACACTTGTATTCTTGTTTTGGATGGACATCATATAATCACCGAGGAAGTGAGATGCTCAAAGCTCTTCTTTAAGAGGCCTCGACTGATGTTTGTACATGGCATTCTAGATTTGACTATAGTGTCCACTACAGCATAAAGTCAGGATATCCTAAGAAACCATTTAAGTCTTGTCAGTTGACAGCTCTGCATCTAATATTCTTCCAAGAAAGTTCAGCAGTAGTTTAAAACTGACTTTTATTATAAGAACATCTTAGGAAAGTAGCAAGATTTTGTTGTATTTAAATCATACTTGCATAAGTAGAATGTTAACATTGTGACTGTTCTTTTTCAAGTGAAGTGTAGGAGAAATATGAAGGATGATAAAGCAGTAACCCATAAGAGGGTTTGGGTATGTCAGAATGTACCCACAGTTGGCATGGTTTGATCCTTTTATTTTTTATAATGTACCTGATTTTTTTTTATTTTACACTGTCCCTTCTTAGCATATTCCAATAGAAAATTCTGACTGCTGAATGGTACTTTAGCGGACAGACTTTTTTCTCTTGGTATACACTCCATTTACAACAGGCACACTGATTGTGCTGACCAATCAGCATGCACGCTTTTGTGTACTAACAAGCTATCATTGTATAATAAAGAAATATGCCATATCTTGGCATGAGTAGTGTTTTGTCTTCTCCCCTCCCAACCAACATGCCTTATCCCTCACTCCCAAACCCAATCCAGCCATGGGTAGGTATGTATGGTTGCTGTTATGCAGTGCCATAATTAAAAGGAAATTACTTATTTTAGTCATTGAATTTGAGAAATTCTTTACTGTTCCTTCTCTTCTTGCCATCTTGGAATGCCTTCTGATATTCTAATGCTGTATTGCACATCTGTAGAGCACATGCCAGTACATGCACCATATTTGGTTAAGTATAGCTTCTGTAACTTTTGTAAAGCAGTTACATGTGTACGCATGCAACCGTATATGCTAGGTCACTGCCAATACCCTGGAGTCCATTTAGTGTCTGTGTTCTTTATTTGCTCTTAATTTGTATATGCCATTCTCTTCTGAGGACCAGTTCCATAATTAATGATGTGGAAGTTATGGCAGCTGTAATCTTTATTTTTAGTAGTTACAGCCACTGTCCCAAGGAATTTTTTACCTTTTGTTTATTTTTTCTGCTAAACATTTTCCTGTTAATAATGTTCAATTTATGACTGACATGCTCACTGCTGTGTCATTGTGCCCATTTCTAATAAAAAATAAAACATGGAAAAAGCACCACGCTAGGAAACAAAAACTGTATGTTAGCGCTTTCGTTTACTAAAAATACGTAAACTTCTTCAGACCATTCACGAACAAAAAAATCAACCCTTAAATACTTTAAAAAACATGACATCATTTCCTGAAACATCATACAGTTTTTGTTCCCTAGCGTGGTGCTTTTTTCATGTTTTATTTTTTATTAGTTTGTTGAATTATTTAGTTTTATTGTGCCCATTTCTGTATACAGGTGAGGTTAAAATGTGGAATTCTTCTAAAGACGGTAGACATGTGCCCTTTCTAATTTGTGTATTGATTTTTTTTTTTTGGTGGGGAATGTTTTTACTCCAGATCTTCAGTATTGTTGGGACCAGTCTTGCACAGTATCCCATTCATTTCTTTATTAGTGTGTGTTTGGTGGGAGGTCTTAACCATCATTGTACTGTAGGCTGGGAATTGTTTTTACTATTTCATCCTTTGATGCTTCTACACACGTGTATGATGTATACTGAGGGTGGAAAGGTCTGTGTACTTCTCTTTGTAAGTCTTTCAGTGTTAAAGTCTTTCAGTGTTACCGTTATGTCTGTCTGTCTGTCTGCTAGTGTTTTTCCAGATCATATGCAGAAGACCGAAGAGTAGGCAACTCTCCCTAATCCTTCAAGAAAAGAGAGCAGGGGGGGGGGGGACGTGGCTAGGATGTAGACTGGTTGGCAGCATTTTTTCTCAGCTCTGCACTCAAAAGATATTTCTGACAGGAATTTTTAAAAACTAGATATTGTAGACAAACCTATTTTGTTGAATTACTTCTACTAATATCACTAGAAGTCTACAGTGCAAAAAATTTGGCTTTAAACATTATTTTTCCTGTCAAAAACAAGAAGGAAGGTATCTGAAGCTACTGAAAATGAGCTTTTCTAAGCATACCACACAGGTCCAGATGAAAAAGGAGATACAGTCTTTATTAAATGCTATACAAGACTTGTCAGTGAAATTTGACAAAATGAATACCAAACTGGACACTTTTGAGGAGAGATCTACAAAACAAATACAGCAACTACAAGAAATAATGACGCAACAGAAGTCTCAAATAGCTGACATAGAGAGATCCTTAAATGATACTGAGGGAAGACTCTCAGAACAAGATCTTCAGCTACATTTTTTATCACAACAAAATGCTTCATTACAAAATAAAATAGAGGATCTAGAGAACAGGTCCAGACGAAATAACCTTTGCATCTATGGGCTACCAGAGAAAACAGAGGGAGATAACATGGTGACTTTCTTTACTACCTGGTTACCAGAAGTTTTAAAATTGCCTGAAGCTCTTTCTTATGGAATTGAAAGAGCCCACAGATCCTTAAGAGCTGCTTCATCAACCATCAAATCAAAAATCACCCGAGATCAATAATAGTAAAGTTTTTTTCATCACAGGACAAGGAACTTATTTTAAAAACAGCATGGTCAACTTCTCCAGTTAAATACAAAGACAACATAATCAGATTTGATAATGATTATTCTGCTGGAGTTATAACTGCAAGAAAAGAATGTCTCCCTCTGATAAAGGAATTGAAAAAAAGACAACTTAAAGTCCACTTGCTGTTCCCTGCAAGAATAAAAATATTTTTTACTGAAGGTCCTAAAACTTTTGACACTCTGCAAGCAACAGTTTCTTATCTTTCAGCTAATAAAACCTTGGATAATGTGGAAGAAATGGATTTCTCCCAATTTGGGGTTAAGCGTCACTTAGAAAAAAACGAATGGAGCACTGCTGACAAGAAGAAGAAGAAATGATAAAAGACATATGAAAAACACAAACATTATTGTCTTCTATTTGCTCTGTAAGGCAAAAAGTTCTTTGAAAGCATTCATGCTTTACACATGTGTCAGTCTTTGAAACAATATAAATACAAGATAAGCAGGACATTTTATAACTAAAGGAAACAACCTTAAAGAAAGCAAGGTAACATATCTTTCTCTGTTACAGTGTAAATACTTAGTCATAGTTTTTCTAACTCTAAATTATGTTTAGATAGTTCATTTATAAATTACCTGCCTTTTACTGCTAGTATAGAATATGATGTATTTACACTGACATATTAATGTGGTGTGTTTAAATGAGCATGATTCCTTTTTATATTTCCACTAAGCTGCATGAAATATCTAAACTGATGTATTTAATACACATTATATATAAAAACGGATAATAATAACTGTCAAAAAGTGCCTTGAAAAGTAATCATCTATTCTTTGATGCTAAAAGTGACTTTTTGACTAACAAACAACTGTTTGGCTTGTATATCTGCCCTTAATGAGCTGGTGTTCAGTTTAAAAAAGTCCTAAAAACTTCACTTACTTTGTTTTTGTCTTCCCACCATGGTCACGAGCTGGGAACTCTTATTTTACCACCCCTGAATGAAGGTTCTTCAGTTAGAATCCATTGCAGTGTGTTAAACTTTCTAACAGCACAAAATGAAAGTAAACAGTCATGAGTGATGTCAGCACTAAAACAAGACAGTATGGATGGTGGTGTCAGCTCCTAAGCTACTTAAAGTAACCAGCACACTATTTATGAGATGGCGTGATTTTACAGTTTTAACAAATATTAAAAGTACACTGAAGTACCTAATGAATTTAGAAGGTATCAACACATACATGACGTTTTATTATATTGTAATATTTGTTATTCATTTTGAATTGTACACATAAACAGCACACAAAGCTTAAAAATAAGTATATCACTTGGAAGAAACTGTATGAATAGTTAACATATACAGACTTTACTATAATCTTTTCTGATAAGATCACCCACGTAAATTACTATAATTTAACTTAATTTTATAAAAATTTAATATATTTAAGTCCTTGACTGGAACTATATAACATATTTGTAAACACACTGCAGCTAGTGTACTCAACCTTAAGGATAGTAAGTCAATTAAGGTTCATGAATGTAGCTATGTGTTATTAGGCATTTTAAGGGTAAAAAGGAGTTGATGTTTAATTATCAAGATACTCTGTAAATATTAAATTGTTCAAGTAGCACAATCATTAAGCAGTAATGAGCAAGAAAAAATCTCAGTCTTGCTTATGATATTGTTTTATATATATATATATATATATATATATATATATATATATATATATGAAAGAACTGCTGAATTATAAGTGTGCTTTTATTAAAGGCAAGTTATATTAACATTGAACATCCTCACTGAAAATGAATGGTTGTGTAGAGACACAGTAACTCCCATTATATAACCAAGGCTAAAGAGATTGTCTTGTATGTCTAAATTGATCAGCCTTGAACCTTAGATTGCAAATAGACATGCAACATACTTTTGCTTATAATACTGAATATATATTATATAACATCACAAACGCTAAAGCCATTGTCAGCTACATCTCATATCAATCAGCATTAAAATATGATTTGAATAGCATAGACATTTACTAACATATTGCTGTTGGTACCTGATATGCATATAAGTAACAGGTCTAATTTCTGTCTATGAAAGTAAATACCAGGCTGTGTGCATTTGTTAATTATGAAACAAGAGCATGCTATCTATTCTTTTTAATATCCTATAGGTATGTACTTGTTAGAGACACACACATGCTGCAAAGCTGCTAGTTATTGCATATTCATTAGTATATTTCTGACTGCAGTGTTATAAATATATGGTGTGGACCACTTGAGTTGAGAATATGTCTCTATATTGGGCATGTTCTCTGTTTGAACGTTGTATATTATCTATAATATGATATGGAGTACCCTCACTAAATTCAAAGAAGCCACAATAGAAACAAATAGTTATTAAAAATGGAGAATAGAAGGATGAAGAGAAAAATGAAGGAAAATGGTTGATGGTCATATAAGGTTATCTTTTCCTGTGTATGTAGACGAGTTGACAGTAATAAGTACCAAACAATTGTGTTATAGCATATTTAAAGCCTATTTTGCTTCTCATATTTTCCAACCTTACAGTTATAATGCTGCAGATAAATCCTGTAATATCATAAGGAGTATGAGTTGCTATTTGACATATGACATATGTGGTACACTAGCGATGAAATATGCCAGTGGCACTAATAAATATATAGGAATTGCTAAGAAATATAGTCTTAAACTATATAATACCAATGCCAAAAACAAATTAGTAGTATTCATACCACTAAAATATGACTTTTTGAATTAAAAGAAAACTATAAGATTACTGATAAATGACAATACAAATGTAACGTTATATTCATTGTTACGGATACTTTCTGATTTAATCAACTTGTGGCATGGTTAACTGATGCATATAATGCTTAACATTTTTTTTTTATGCATGTATGCATATATGTGTGTATGTATGTGTGTATATATATATATATATATATATATATGTGTGTGTGTGTGTATATATATATATATATATATATATATATATATATATATATATAGGTAGACCATTACAATAAATTTGATACCTATGAATGCCACTCACACTACAAGGGAAATAGACAGCAAGCATATTATTTTTAAGATGCGTAACCGTTATTGCTACACAAAAGATATATTAAAATAAAAGATTTTCCTTTACAATTTAAACAAAACCAAATAGTTAAGTATTAAATCTATGTATAGTTGTGTTGCCTTAGGGTTTTATAAAATATTAAAAATAGATAAAGACTGTATTTAAGTAATCTGTTAAGACAGATACATGTATACTTAAAAGATATACAAGATACTTTTCATTATAAAACTACCATATGGCAGGGCCGGGGGAGGATGCTGAAATGCAGACTTATTGAGATCGCTTGAATGATTAGATCATTCAAGGATGAGATGTTTTTTCTCATGGAGGGGTTTGGTGGTTGTTTATCTTGTATTGTTCTTAGTTATGATCTTGTAATTTACTTTTATTGGGTGTCTATAATCTATTGTAATACTGTTGGAAGAAGAAAGAACAAGTAATTCTCTTCATGTACACACATCTACACATTGTTACGAGTATATGAATATGGATAAAAGCAAAGCTAATATAAATCCAATTGCAAAATGTATATCTCTTAATGTAAATGGTTTAAATAATGGCTGCAAAAGGGGAAGTCTTTATAGATATTTAAAGCTATGTGAAGCGCAACTAGTATTTTTACAGGAAACACACCTTACACGGGAAGACATAAATAAAATAAACAATAAAAATTATACAATTCTAGTAAGTTCCGCCTATAATCAGAAGTGAAGGGGAGTAGCAATTTTGTGGAAAAACACTACTTTAATGCCTAAAATCATAAACACGTTCCATGACAACTCAGGAATGTTTTGTCTAGTGACAATATCTGTCAATGAAATGATATATACATTAGTGAATATTTATTGGATACCAGGACTAGGTGTTAGAGTGGCCAAACAACACTTAGAAGACATTGTACAATATACCAAAGGCAATTTAATCATAGCTGGAGATTTCAATTGCATTATAAAAGAAACTGACACAAATACTAAAACTACACGTAAAAGATCACCTTTAACAAAGTTGTTATCCGAGTTTGTTGAAACCTTTAATATAGTTGACATAAATGAGTATGCTATCCCAGATTCACTATTCTTTACACATTTTTCCCATAGACATAATACATACTCTAGAATAGATAGAGTATTCATAACAAAGGATTTAACCTCTAAATTAAATAAAGTCAAGACAATTTCATGTCCATTTTTGGACCATAACACCATAACGTTTGAGATAGACTTATGTTTCAAGAGAAGGATATCAGTAACAAGAATACCATCTTACATAACAAATCTCAAAGATTTTAAGGAATTTTATATTAGAGACACAAACATTCCTAGATATCAATCTTACAAAAGATGTATCTGAAATATATATATATGGGATGCATTGAAAGCATACCTATATGGAAGAGCGGTGGGATGGTATAAAAATAAACAAAAACAATGGAATAAGGAATTACAGTCAAAAGTAGATAATTTAAAGCTTGATATTCAAAATGGAAGCACCAACTTAATAAAAGAACTAGAAGATACTAATAAAAAATACTCAGAGACGCTACACCACAAAACAATGATCAACTTAGAAAAAATTAAACTATGCTACTATTCAATGAACCCTAAAAACCAACGAAGAATAGCAAATAGGACTAAAAAGATTATTAAAACAAATCAAATCAAGGACATACATAATATAGAAACCAAAAAGAAAGTGTCTGATTTAGAAGGAATACTAGAAGCTTTTAGGCTATTTTTTCATAAACTTAATAATCAAAATGAGAAAACAGAAACACATTCAGCATTGAAAGCTTTTCTCAAAAACAATGTTAAAGTTAGGTTATTAGAGGAGCAGGTACAACTAATAGATAAACAAATAACAATGACAGAACTTAAAGCTGAAGTAAATAAGCTAAAATTAAACAAAGCTCCAGGTATAGATAATATCACCCCAGAAATGTTTAAATTACTATCAAATGAGGCTTTGCTGTTGTTATTGAATGTCTTTACATCAGTTAAAAATGGTAAAGACATTCCTCCTTCTTGGAAGTACACATTCTGAAACAAAATAAAGATCCCAGTGAATGTTCATCATACAGACCCATTTCACTTCTAAATATAGATTATAAAATTTTTATGGCAATACATGCTGCTCGAATAAAACAATTACTACCACTTTTGATAGAGGAGGATCAAACAGGTTTTATAAAAGATAGGAACACTTATGACAACATTAAAAGAATTCTTTCCTTAATTGATTATGTAAATGTCACAAAAAACAAAATGTTATTAGCTTAGACATAAATAGCACATTTGATTCAGTGAACTGGGATTATCTGTGGTTAGTTTTAGAAGAATATGGCTTCTCAAACAACTTCACTTTGTTAATAAAATCATTATATGAAAAATCATTGGCTTATATAAAACTGGGATCTTGTCTGTCTAAATCTATTAAAATAACTAAGGGCACAAAACAAGGCTGCCCTCTTTCTCCATTATTGTTTGCGCTAGTCATTGAACCCTTAGCAAATAATATACGTATGGATAAAAATATTGAAGGAATACAACTAGACAACAGCCTAGAGTTTAAAATTCAACTTTTTGCTGATGATATTTTAATTACCTTAAAAAATAATAGCAGTTTAAAAGCATTATGGGACTCAATTCAAAACTTTCAAAACTTTTGTAAGTCTTAAATTTAATGAGAACAAAACAAATGTATTGCTTATAAATACTAATAAAAAAGATCTAAATAAAAAATACCATAAATATATCTCTACCGATAATATAATTAAATACTTGGGAATTATAATAACTAACAACCTAGATACTACAATTGAAACAAATTATAAAGAGACCTTAAATAATATTAAAAATCTAATACAAAGATGGAATAAATTCTTCTTTTCAATGGAAGAAAGACTTTATATAATTAAAATGATCATATTTCCAAAAATTCTTTGTCATACAAGCTTGTTGTTTACCACCAGCTAAATCGCACCTAAAACAATTAAATGATTTAATGGTAAGATTCCTATGGTATCCAAAAAAACCAAGGATAGCTATGAAGTATCATCTAGATGATTGGGATATAGGTGGCATATGTTTACCAGACATAGAAATATATTTGTATTCATCCATTATTAAAACAATATCATTATGGCTAAATGCAAAATATACATCAAAATGGAAGCTAGTTCATGAGAGAATCTGGTTAAAATCAGGATTTGTAGTAGCAAATAAGTATACAGATTTCATACCAAACAATTTTCTATGGCTGATGAAGGAATATATGATGATACATAAGAATAAAAATACAAGTTCCAAATACATTGCTTATACATTAAAAATTTTCCAAAATCTTATTTATAGCAATCCTGATATTAAAGCATGGTCATTTCTTTTATATCCAGTAGCGTACACACAAGGTAATATAATAACATTTAATATGGAAGTAGTCAACATGGTTAAAGAAAAGGGATTAATATATTGGCATCAATTGCTAAACTCTGGAAAACCTCTGACAATAGACCAGATTAAACGGAAATTAAATATGGAAGATAGTTTGTGGTTACATGTACAAGAATTAAGACAGTATATATTAAGCAAACAAGAAACAATGCAACCATCAATAAGACAAAATGTTCCTAACCTTATAGAACATATAATATTACTAACAAATCAACCCATTACTGGAAAGGGATACTTATCTATTTATAAAACAAACAAAAAAATAAAAATGCATAATAATGACAAAATATGGAATTATAATAATAGATCAGTTAATGGACATGTGCCAAATGACCGAGATAAAAAACTAATTCTTCTCTCTCCAAAGCAGACATCACTTTCATTACATTAGAGACTTTTTACATGGCAATTCATACACAGATCTTATGTAACCCCTCATAAAATGGAACTTATGTTTAAGAAAAATATTGGCTGCTGGAGATGTGATTTATCAATAAAAGCAGACTGGCAACATATGTTCTACGAATGCCATTTGATTAAACCATATTGGGATAAAATAAATTATTTTCTGCAAATGGTATTCAATGATAAATTCCAGATTTCCAAATCTATTATTTTGTTTAATGCACCTGTACCCGACTGTGTGCCAAGAACAAAATATGTAATCTTATGGACTCTCCTAGCTATTGCAAGGAAGAACATTACATCAAACTGGAAATCCAAAGCTTCTCTGACTTTTAAGCAATTCATGAATATGGTGTCAGCAGTATCGCAATTGGAAATGAACACTATTAAAGGAAGAACTGAAAGAACTACATCATTATACGTAGCATGGCAAAAAGTAACTGAAATACTGGAGAATAATGACTGCAGCAGATTATAATCAGGAAACAATTGTATAGAAAGTCAATTATATGTCAACAATAGACACCCTTGTAAATACTTTATTTTGGTTTTAATGTTTGATATCTGTTTAGAGGTTTTAGCCTACCTTTTTAAATAATTTGTAAATACTTCATTGTCATAAATAACCTGCATTCATGTTTTCTTGTTTTTGGAAATGAATAAAAATATTTAAAAAAAAAAGAAAAGAGAGCAGGATTTTAGCAACTTAATGACCCCCCCCCAGTCTTTTTTCTCAAACTCGAGTCCAGCAGTGGTGTAGACTGGTGCTCTTCTTCCATGCTGTCAGACCGAGACCCTCGCTGTTCATTTTAAAGTACTTCATGGTCAAGATGGCTGAACCAATGCTTGAGTCTGACTCTCCACTGCTGTATTGCATTGTATCATCATACTTTACTCCATAACAATTGAAATGTGTTGGTTACATCTTTTGCTGCATCTGCATGGTTACCTCAGCTCTACATAATACTTAAAACTCCTCTTCCAAATACATTTTCCTCATCTCTATACACAACTCCCTCTTTCCTTTTGATGGGTATCTAATCTGTATGAATGTATGTAGATGTCTCGTTTGCTCCTGCTATGCCCTTTTCTTTTTCTTGAATTCTCAGAATATTTTAAATATATTGTTGTCATATTACATATGTACTTAAATATACATTGAAATAAACATATGTATGTTCTAAGTAATATTTACTAACTTTATTTTGTAACTATTGTAATGTTTCAGTTGTTACTAGTTAAGCCCGACTAGGCCTGAAACTGGTCATCTCCAGTAAACAAACTTAAATAAGTAAAGCTTCTTTACTAGTGCAGGTATAGAGATTGTAATTCACTCATACAACTGATTTAATTCAAGTATCGTGATGTCCAGTTTTTCTTGTACTTTTCTTTTACATGAATTCACTGATGTTGATGTTTTCCGTCCGAGATAACTACGGTAAAACAAAAGTAGGAAGCATTACTTACAGTTGCAGTGTTATACTTGGTAAAGCGAGAGTTGCAGTAATGTAGTTGTATGTGGACTAACACATTTCTGACTCTCTGTACAGGATCCTCCTCAGGGATTTTCCAGCTTGGAGAAGATTATTTCAGTGAAGAAGGAACCTCAGGAGTCTCTAGGTATTACTGTTTCAGGAGGAAGAGACAGCAAATATAAACTGCCTATTTATGTTACTAGCATTCAGCCCATTGGTTGTCTGTATCGAGATGGACGGATCAAAAGGGGTAAGCATTTTGCTAAAATGAAGATACCGAACAATGCATAATTTGAATAGAAGTAGTGTTTGTGATCTGACATACTACTGCAGTGCCTGGGTTGAATGTAACCAGAACTATGTATGCCATTCTTCAGTCAGTCAGCTTTCTTAGCAAGTACTTCCTGGCTTTGTCAGCACAATGTAAGCTTTGGCACACACTTAAACATAATCTGAAGGTGGGGAAGCATTTTCTGTCTGCATTCACAGTTCAAATTTCCTGTATATCTGAATGTAGAGTAGTTTGGACAGTAAGAAGTATCTTTGGTGTTTGTGTTGTGGTAACATTGTTGCCATGTAGTGCTTTTGAGTGAACTTGATGGAACAGGTAATGTTTTAGGGTATGGTTTGGGTAGGCCATGGAGAGTGTTACATTAGTAGTGTATAGAAAAGGGACCGTACCCACTGGCCATTGTTGGGATTGGTGCTGCATTCAAAGTGCATGTGGCCAGGCAGGTGTCTGTTCCAAACCAAATTCCAAAACAGTAGTAATATATTCTCCTCAATATAGAGTTTACTCCCCATCCTTTTGCAAAGAGTCTGGCTGATAACTTGGAAAGTGTAACCCACATCATCTTCCTTTAATTTTTGCCTCCGAAGAATATGATTGTTAAATTTTCTGCTTCATATTCACTACTTTGGAGGTTGGCACAAGTGTCTGAATTCCTGCTGTCCAATAAGTTCCCTTACATTTGCTGTTCCTCTTTGTATCCGCTATATTTTTTAGTTGGCTTAACTCTAGAAAAAGGTCACTAGCTAGCTGTACCTGTGGGAGACTTTCTGCTCCTGATTGTTGTCATTTTCATTATATTTTTTCTGTGCACTTTCCCATCCTTCCTGATTGCCCAGCCTTTTCCAGTCAGACATGGCAAGTTTGTTCCATATTGGAATGAGAGCCACCTGCAGGGTCCATCATTCAGCCAACCATCAGTGTGCTTTGTGTTCTGTCTGGTATCTTGGTAATGCAGACATTTGTAATGGCTTTTATCTCACCTGTGGGCAGGAGCATGTACAGTCTGCATGACCATGAAGCCCTACAATTCATTCCCCTTGTGAGTGCACGCTTCTGCACACCCACACTGTAGGCTACCACCATATGGTGATTGTTAGCCTAACTCCCATCCGTAGATCACACCTTTGTATGCCACCCCATCTTCCAAAGGCTTGTGACAGTACATGCTCAGCTGTGTCCTGCAACCCCCAGAGATGGGTATACTTGGCTTCCCTTGCTTGCTCTGTCATGTACCCAAGGCACTATTTTCTTTTTCTGGGAGGGAGGTGTTCATTATATTTTAAGTCTGAACACTTCAAATTGTTTAACAAAAAAGTCATGTTAAAGTAGAGGGTAGAAAATGAAAAGGCATTCTGGGCTAGAAGCACTTGGTGGCATTAGCAGTGACATCCGTGTCACATTCCATGGGGTATCTGCAGTTACATCCCAATTGTATTCGCATAAGCAGGAGAGTAAAGCTAAGAGAATGGAGATGAGGCTAGGTCCAGAGGCTTTGGCAGCCCTGTTATTCTTGGCTCAGTGAGGCTTTGGTTTGTTCTCTCTTGTGGCCCTAGTAATGGTTAAATCCTACCTATGCCAACCCTTTTGGTGGTAGGTAGTAGCTGCTTTAGTAAGGGTATAGCCAGACTTCTGAAGTTTCACAGCTGCACCATTGCTGCTCTTCATGCTGTAGTGTTGGTTACTATAGTCTCCTGTAACTCTTCCAGTATTAAAGCTGCTGTTTCTAACTGCACAACAGATGGTTGCTGATGTCTTTATCTCTGAGTACTTGTGGTTGGCAACTAAAGCCTTCTTGTGATTTGCCACTTCTTTATCTAATTTTTTTTCACAGCAAATCTCTGATTTGCTTTTCTTGTTTTGATTAATCGCAGGGTTCTATAACTGCTTTTATTGCACCCCCATTGGTGGCCCCTGATTCAAGTGTAGCTAATGGGACTATGGCCTGTGTCTGCCATGTTAGCGTCTGATATGCATATGCCCTACTGTATTAGTTTCTTTTACGTGTGGCTCTACAAGTTTTGCCAAAGAGTGTCATGTGTTTACAGGGGAAGTCTGACTGGGAACAGAGCCCATTCTCAGCAGAGACCTGGGAAGAAACACTCCAGATGCGTGTCTTTGAAATGTGGGAGGAAAGCGGAGCACCTGGAGGAAACCCATATAAATGCAGGGGAGGACATGTGGACACCACACAGAAGGCATGCCAGCTGAGAGTCAAACTGGAGAACCTCTTGCTGTGAGGTGACAATGCTAACTGCTGTAGTACTGTAGCTCCTGGACAGGCCCCTGTCTTTTCTTCCTTCATCCCAGGGCGTTCCCTCTCAGAAGAGAAAAATGGACCTCTAACTAGAAATATCTGCAGTCTCTGAGGAGGAAGAAGACTTTTTTTGCAGAACAAATTCTGGTATCCTGTAGGTAGACCATCTTTTCTGTGTCCCTCAAGAAAATGTTTGCTGTGGAGAAATGATAAATTTAATGACAGACCTTTTCAAGTGAGGAGTAAAAGCAATGGGTGCTGCCCAGAACTGGCACTTAAAATTGCTAGGATGTGAGGAGCTAGACCCCTTGGCTATTCTGCAGTAATCTGTACATGTGAAACTTTCTGATGTTGCATTCTGGGAAATGGATTCTCACTGATCTGCACTAAGGAAACCCTCTAGGGTTTTACAGCATGCATTAAGCATATAAGCACCTAAATAATGTTGACTGGTCAGGCAGTGGTGATATGAGTCACTGTCATGGTCTCTATACTGGCACCAGCTTTGATCAGTCTGACTGGTTGCCATGGAGAGCAGAGTCCTTGAGTGAATGATTGTGGCCGGGTGTGTCACTCACTCAAGCTGTAAGAGCTATTAGTTGCCAAACACAGTTGGCTTAGTAACAGGGAGATGTACTAAAGCAAACTGAGGGTATAGCACAAGAAACCTGGGGATGAGTCCTTGAAGGGAAAACTCCACCTTAGAACATAAAAACTTCTATTTTTTCACTCTCTCTCTCTCTGTTTTCTGAGTTGTTTTAACATCTCAAAATCGCTCTTTATGTATCTCAGGGCTTGCTTTATAGTATACTAAGGAATTATACAGCTGCAGCCAAAACATTTGCTAAATTGCAGGCCTTTGTTCGAAGTATCTTTTTGTAGTCCAAGATGATTTTACAGCCCCCACACACACACACACACTTTGGTAAATGTGCTGATACTTTACAGGAATTACAAGAAAAATATTTTCTGACTTTTCTCTAAATATCACAGATGTCTTTGGTATTACATTCAAGTCATCTTAAAATGAAAAGTAATATAAAACAAACATTTAAAGTTTAAAGCTTAGCATTTCAATACTGTGATGCTGCTTATGTAAATTTGTCAAAAGAGGTAACAACTGCCTTTGAACTATTGACTGGTGTAATTGCTCTGTTTTGCTCTGAAAGGCACGGCTACATTAAAAGCAGCTGTGAATCGGTGTAAGTTATCTTCCTGTCTGCAATAAAGACATTGGAAAATAGTTTCACACCTTACTGTCTTATCTACTGCAGCCTGAGCTCCTGACTACAGACTTCTCTATCTGTGGTATGTCATGCAAGTGTAGACAAATTCTTATGCAAGAAGGTAAGCTTAAAAAAAGTGGATGGTCTTTCTCTTCCTTGGTTACCAAAGTGAGAAAAGAAAAGTTTTATAAAGTACAAGCAGGTTTCAGGTACCTACACAGTACTGGAATCATATTGTAGGGAGAAAAGTATCATTAGAGTTGTTAAACTGTAGAAGAAGGTGGAGTTTTGCTTTAAGATGAACTAAAAAGCTTTTTCTGATGACAAGAAAGTTAGCAAATATACTGCAAGTTATAGTAATAGTGTATGTACCTGTGACAGGGTCTGTGCCTCAGACAAAGTAATCAGAAGACACACACCCCCTTCACTGGGAAGCAAGCATTTACCTGATAACAAATCGCTTCCTGTGCCGTTGACTAAAGCGCTGGTGTCTGGTCATCCTTCCCTGGAAAGACAAGTGCAAGACCTTTCTATCATTCAGGCACCTGTTGTACCCACTAAATGCCCAGTTACTTCAGAAGATATCTCACAAAATAAGGACGCTTTCACAGGAGACAGACCAGGGGGTACAGATTGAGAGAAAATCTGATTCAAAAAAACTGACATGGACTGCAAAAACTGAGACAAGGTAAGGCTGCAGGCTGGTTGGCAGCTCTTTTCCTACTATAGCAGGTCCTAACCGGCATTGGGTTGCCCTACTCTCTACCACCATATCCCAGAAGTCACAGAGGCAGTTACTCATGGTTTCATGGGCAGACTCAAAATTTCAGTTTACCTCCCTGCCTTCCGACCTCTCTGCTGTCCTACCTGTCTCCAGAGTTTGTTCTATGACTAATTCATTCACATTTACCCATATCTGTCTGACTCCCTAATATAGGTTTTGGTAGAATGAACTTCTGGAAACTTGTAGCTACACTACTCTGTGCCTGAAACATCAGTGTGTTTCCAGAAATTCCTAGATATCAATGTTTTCTCCATCCTAATCCCAAGATTTTCCAAGGAACAGTTTTAGCTGTGGTAGTATGCTGAGCATCCCTGCCATAGGAGAAAATAGCCTCAACTAATTAATGTTTCTATACCCATTCTGATGTTTCTATACCTATTCTGACTGCTGTTAATGCCTTTTTGGGGGAGGGGGGGTGCATGTTGGCCTCCATCTTCATGGTACTCGAGCTCAAATTTCATACAAGGAAAAGACCATGGTTTCTGAAAAGCCTTTGAGACTTGCAGTGCCCTTTTCTGGAAAAGAATACCCATTCGGTATCCTCAATCTACACAGAATCCCTGGGCAGGTTAAAGGTCCCTTTCGGTGTCCTAGATCCCAAACAAAAGTGCACACTGTGTACATTAGACCTGGCCTTGGAAGTCCACTTTGGACACTTGAAAGTATAGGGCACTATGACAAAAGGACCTGAAGGGAAAGACTATAAATATCATATCTTGCTCCCCAAGGGTATTCTATGCTATCAATACCTTGAGCCAAGCCCTTCACCCAGGGATGCTCAGGGCTACCATAGGTAATACTACATTTATATGAAATATCAGAAGAGGGAGCACATATATTTCCTTTGAAGGTGGTTTGTGACAGTCTGGGGCCTGCCCATTGATTTTCATCTTGGATATGCTTGCAGTCAATATAAATGCAGGGGTAGCACTCCAGCAACTATTTGTAACCAAAGCGAATTGCAGAAAAACTGTCTGCGACCAGGAAATCTCAATGCTCTCCATACAAGACTAAGTGCATTTGTTCCTCACTGGGAACTTCAACTGAATAACAACATTTAAAACATCACATCCTTATGTAACCATCCATTACTTGATCGTTCTACCACTTTAGAGAGACAGGACACCAAAAATCTAACATAATTGTCATACATATTATTTACCATGTTAAAATTTGTAACTGTAAATTACTAAAACCTGAAAATAAAAGCTCATTATAACTATGTGTTAAAAACAATCAATAATATTCGTAAAAATAATAATAGTTTAGCAGCTCGTAACTTTAAAACAGCTGCTGTAACAATTCTCTATATTCCAAAAAATGTTCCAACTCTCCACCGCTAGGGTTTTTTCTGTTTGCTCAGTGGTCTCAAAATAGAATGTAATATATTCTTTACATGCTGATGCATGTTTTGCAAAAGCTCTATTAAAATTTTTCTTGGGACAAAAGTCATAAATCTTGTGTATCTTTATTTTAATAAAAGATTGTATAGTATGATATTCTTGTAATTAGAGAACCCTTGCTCTTTATTTGAACAAGTATAGCTGCCTAGAAAGAGTGGAAGCCAGAAAAAAATGTTCAACAATGGTAGTGAAGAAATTGCTGAACCCAAATATAGACTTGTATGCATCCAAGGAGAAACGTCAACTTTCTTTTCCTGCTAAATGCATCCATTCTGGGCGGATCAGGTACTAAGTGCCTTCTGTGTCATGCACCATCAGTTTAGTGGCAAGCCCCCTTACATACTCCTTTGTATCCATGTTTGCTGACTGCAGTTTCTTTGCTACCATTGTTGAACATCTTTTTTTAGTTGGTTAGCATTATTCAGGTATCTAGGAGGCCTACCACCTGAAAGATGATTTCAACATGGTGCATTAAGCCAGTGCATTGCACCCAGCACAGGTAGTATACCTGTATTTTTGCACTGTTTTTCGGAATTGCCCACCTAGAGACTGTGAATTTCTGTCAACCATTTTAGCCTATCTACTTTTACATCCCTGACTGCTACTAGTTCCATGGTGTTTCTTGGTGGAAGGTGGCCTTTACCCTAAGCCTTGTAGGACTTCCATCTCTCTAACTGGTGTCTAAATATTGTCGCTGATAAAAATTATCCTCCTTTCATTGCAAGTGACCATTTCACCTAGCCTTAAAGGCTGTTAGAACTCCAATCCCTGATTTGCAAGAAGACGCATCCTTTGTGCCCATGTAGTCTTCACATCCATTATAAAATCAGTTTCCCCAACTTCCCAGTCTTTTAAAGCCTGGTACATAAAACGGGAAGCTGTTGTGCACAAAAGGCTCAAATACTGTAACAATATTAGACATTAGAATTTCAAACCTGGTTCTTACCATCATGCTGCTGAAACAAGGAAGACCAGTCTCCAAATGTGTATGATGCCTCCTTTTCTACTGCAACTATTGTAGGAATACTTCAGATTGTAAGGTCATGGCTCATTCTACAAAGGCAGCAGCTGTCACCTTCACAAATATTTCAGAAAAGAGCATTTGTGAAGTGGCCATCTAGTCCTCCATTCACACCTTATCCGAGCTTTGTGTACAAAACATGCAGTTTAGATTCAGCCACAGCAGTGCTGTGAAGAATAATTTAATTACTTCCATCAATTTGGTGGCAAGCCCTCTATATACTCCTTGGTACACTCCCATAACTGTAATTTCTGCAATAAAAACCGTGCCACTGTATGAGGAATTCATATAGTAACAGATGTTCAGCTAGATGGAACAGCACTGTAATAAGAGTTTTCATGCATTTGCTGCTGACTTTTGGAGTAGTAACATTGTTTGGTTTGCTTTTGAATTTGTAATGAGATCAATTTTTATTTTTGGATTGGGGTGCTGTCTTGATTTAGGAGTGGGATTCCTCCCAGGCCCCTGAACATTTCCCTTTTGTTTGACAGAGACTTGTGTGCATTAAATTGTGGCTCACCAGCTATTAAAAGAAAAAGAAAAAAAATGAACATAAGTCTTTGCAGGTTACAGTGTCTGTAGTAGCTGTATTCTGACTTGCATCTTGGGAGATCTGTTACCCATCTCCCCTTATAAAAAGATATCAGAACTAATAATCCAAGATTTGGGAAGCGAAAGACACAACTAGTAGCTAGTAAAGATATCAGAACTGTTTTAGAATTCCAAATAAAGCAAACGTCTACCTCTGGAAAAATTTCTGTTTTAGAGATAATACAGTAGTGCCCTTCTGTTCCTATGTTGCAGTATTCTTAGTTTGGGGTTCCTCACTTCAAGTGACCTGAACGTCAGCTGCTATACAAAAGCCTAAGCCTGGCTGCTGTAGGGGTATGGGACATCACATAGGGCCATAAACCAGGGTCCTTAAATGTGATGTCTGCACGCACAGACCTCTGAGCTTTTCAGCAGCAGTTGACTGTCACATCGCTCGCTTCACTCCTTTACTTGAAGACATCTAAAGCTAAGATACCCTGTTGGGGATTTTGCCTTTATTTTGCTTGAGCTTGGTTTGCTGTACTTTACCATTGGCTGATGTTAGCTAAGAAAGGTAAATGCCAATGCAGGCACCAGAATCCACATAAGGATACACATGGCCGCTGCATTTTCTGCCTAGGCCAAGAGCATGGCCATACTGCTTGCCCGATTTTTCAATCATTTGTACCAAAGACCTTCCAAAGCCATCTGGCTGCCCTTAATCTATATTTAGAAAATCAGAGACTCAAAAAAAAAACTAGCTCTCAGGATGGATCCCAAATCGGCCACTGTGACGGAACCACCACGGAAAAAGGCCAAGATTTCCAGGCCTAGTTTCTCTGCCTCTCCACAATCGGCAGTTCTGACAGCTTCTGATCAAGGAGTTGAGGGACGTCCAATAGAACCATCTGCTTAGACTCCCCTTGAGGAAGCCACTTCGGAAGTAACAGCCAGTGCGTCCACAGAGTTAGCTCTGATGTCTGTCTGTACCAATGTCGAAAGGGAACCAGATATCGGACGACCAACCAGGGTCCCATTGCCTGAAGCCCCTACTGCTTCCCAGCCCCCTGAATCCAGGCCTTCTCCTTAAGAGTACTCCTTTGAAAAGGAAGCAGAAAACAAAGCACCAGACTCCACCTTCTGAAGGACTTCCAGACTGGCAATCCTTCACCAGCTCATTGATGCAGACCTTCATGGCCTTTAGGCCCATGGCCTCTTTCCCCTCCACCATTCCAATGCTCAGTCCTAGGCCTGCCTCACTCACATCTCTCCATCTTCACACTGCTCATGAAGGGAAGAACAACAGAAACCTTACTACTAATCTTCAGATGACTCAATTTCCTATTCATCTCAAATTGCCTCTCCACTTGAATATTATTCCCCTGATGAGAAATCCATAGAAGGGGACTGTCCACCCAAGGATGTCACCCTTGGGGAGACCATCACAAAGATGAAAGAATACTTTAAATGGGACATCCTGGTAAAACCACCCCTGGCAGACCCTGCTGTGAATGCTGTATTTCCTGACAAGCAATCATGACTGATTCCATCAGCATCTCTTCTGCCTACTGACAAAGATAGCAAAAACATGGACAGGATAGGAAAGAAGGTTTATACCTCCAACTTCAGCCTTCAGAGCTATCAACTATCAAGCCCATGTGATAAAATATGCCTTGGACCTAGTATCACAAGCCTCTCCTCTTCTGTCATCCACAGCTGACTGCCCTATCAAAACTGTCCCTGGCTTCTCAGGTAGCCAGACTTTTTATTAGATGCAGTTATAATGCAGCAGAAGCCTCAGCACAGTTCGCAGTTTCTGCATCAATACTCCGCAGATACTCTTGGCTATACCTTCAATCCCTACCAGAAGATTTCAAGTAAAAAATCCTAGATGCCCTGCTAGACCACAACCTGTTTGGTAAACAGTCTGCAGACCTCTTCAAAAACCTGCAGGAGAAAAGTAGAGAGCTTCAGGACATCAAGCACCTACTAGTGTCCCCCATTCCTAAATATTACAGAAATTCCCCCGCTAAGACTATCTTTGTCAGGAGGATCCCACTCCATCTGCTACCCCTTCCTCTTCCAGGCATAGGAGAGGAGCCAGGAGGCAGACCACCTCTAGACCAGTTGCATCACAACCTACACAGACTGCCTTTTCATGATAGAAGTGGACTCAACAATGCGTGACTGCCTTGCCCACCTCCCCTTGACAGCCCGCCTCTTCCACTGCCTCCTCATTTGAAAATCCATCACATCAGACTGTTGGGTGCTGGCAATAATACAAAATGGATATTTCCTTTCTTGGAAGATAAAGCCCCCTCCAAGGGGCATTTCTTACCCCCCAAAAATCAACTGCATCTTATTCTTCAGATACTGCAAGACCTTCTGAACTTGGGGACTATAGAATCTGTCCCTCCAGGACAGGAAGGTAAAGGCTTCTACTCAAGACTATTTCTGGTCCCCAAAAAGATGGGCCTTGGAGACCAATACTAGATCTGTCCTTTCTAAACCTATTCCTAAAAGTTCCATCATTCAGAATGCTATCCCTTCAAACTCTGCTCCCACTATTGCCAGCCCAGGCCTTTATGGCCACACTAGATCTGAAGGAAGCATACCTCCATATTCCCATAAAACCCTCCCACAGGAAATTCTTGCGTTTCACTGGGCTCTGCTCTCACTTTAAATTTACAGCCTTACCCTTTGGTTTATCTACTGTATCCATGGTATTTACAAAATGCTTTGCCCCATCTATAGCCTTTTGCAGAACCAAGGGTGTCAAAATCTATCCTTACCTAGACAACATCCTCATTCTAGCAGAAACAGAGGACACCCTTCAAAACCATCTGAGGTTCACCACTTCCCTGCTTTAAAGCCTGGGATTTCACCCTCAACACCCAAAAATCATCCTTAACCTCCCAGCAGGACAAAATCTTTCTGGGCTGCAGGATCAGAACAGACTGGATGCAGGCTTTCCTCCCTCAGGACAAAGTTATTTCACTCTCTACCCACTTTCAAAGCCTATTCCAGGTTCAGCAGATATCTGCAGTACAATTCTTTCAAATCCTGGGACTAATGGCAGCCACCATCCCTATGCTGCTTTTAGCCTGAGTGCACATGCGAAAACTGCAGTGGTACTTGGAAAATGTGTGGTTACAACACCAACATTCTCGAGTGCCAAATTACACTCCTGCTCTGCCTCAAAGCATAACTAAGGTGCTAATTTCAACAAATACTACTGAACCCGGGCTTTCCACTCCAACCACCCACCCCAATCCAGCACATGCGTACAGATGCATCAGTCCTAGGGTGGAGGGCTACCCTGAAAGGCATCATGGTACAAGAGACCTGGCACCCTACCCTCCAAATGAAATGTATCAGTGTGAATGAAATGACCGCAGTTCTTCTAGCCCTGAAAGCCTTTCCTTCCTATCCTGCATCCAGGTCCCCTTCAAATCTTCACAGGTAACACCACAGTCATGTGGTATCTCAACAAACAGGGAGGGACCAATGCCTACCTCCTCTGCCGGATAAAATTACAAATTTGGGACCTTGCCTCCAGAAATGGCCTATACCTTCAGGCAACATACATCCCTTCCCAGGACAACAAACAAGCAGATATTCTCAGCAGGACATCCTATCTACAATAAGAGTGGATGCTGAACAGGGACATTTTTCCAGACATTGTCCCCCGGTGGGGCATACCTCAGGTAGATTTGTTTGCCTCCCCCAGAACAGACAAAGAAGTTCTGCACCAAGGATCACTCTCCACTTGCCTGGAGGGGTAGATGCCTTCAGCATTCCATGGAAGGGTGGTTTCTCTGTGCGTTTCCATCCTTCCCTCTCATTCAAAACGTCCTCCTGAAAATCAGAAGGGACAAACCAAAAATCTTTTTGGTGACTCCCTGTTGACCAAAGCAGCACTGGTTCCCCCTACTTGTCTCATTAGCCAAGGGCAATCATCACAAGTTACTCCACAACCTACTCATGCAACAGTAGGGAACTCTAATTCACCCTCACCAACAGATGTTAGGTTTAACACTCTGGGTGATGCACTTTTAATTCTTTTCAGACACCACTACTCAGAGGACTTGGTTTTAGTCCTGAGGGAGGCCAGAAAACCTACTACAAGGAGATCCTACTTATCAAAATGAGAAAGATTCTCCAACTGGTGTCTCCATAAGGACATGAATACCTGTCAGGCAGATCCCCCCCCCCCCCCAGTCCTTGTGTGTGAACTCATTAAGGCTGGTCTTTCATACTCGTCAGTGTGAGTCCACTTATCAGCAATTTCTGCCTGTCTACCATTAGAACACCCTTTACTAGCCAGGCTGAATGTCAAATTATTCCTAAAAGGGGTCTTGCACATCAGACCACCTAGAAAACCCATCTCACCCCTCTTGGACAAAAAACTTCATCCTGGAAAAACTAGCACTGCCCCCATTTGAACCAGCTAGTACTGCAACGTTCCAAATGTGCACATGGAAGATTGTACTGCTAGTGGTACTTAACTCAGCTAGAAGGGTGTCAGAGTTACAAGCTTTAATGGCCTGCTCTCCCTACACTACCTTCCACAAGGATAGGGTGACCCTATGTACTTAACCCTTCCTTCATGCCTAAAGTGGTCAACAAACTGTCCCTAAACCAATCCATTCACCACCCCACCTTCTTCCCCTCTCCAGCCAATGACAGTGAGAGATACTCCATTCCCTGGATGTGCACAGACAACTAAGGTTTTATTTAGGCAAAACTAAGTCCATCAGAAAATCAAACCAACTCTTTGCATCATTCCACCCCAGGGTCCTGGGCAAGGTTGTCTCCAAACAAACCATTTCCTGTTGGATTAGAACAACTATTTGCTTCTGCTACTCTCACCATGCCAAGAACCTACACCAGGGAGTAAGAGCTCATTCTATTAGGGCCGTGGCAACCTCCAAAGCCTTCCTCAAAGGCCTAGACACAACCTCCATCCTGGAAGCAGCCACCTGGTCCACCAAACACACTTTCATCAGATACTACAAGTTGGACCACATCTTCAGAGGTCGGACAGGGTTTGCTAGAGCAGTCCTGCAGGGCTTTGTGTTATCGGCTACCACTACCTCCACCTTTCACTCTAACTATGCTGTGGTACTTTCCAACACTAAGAATATTGCAACATAGGAATAGAAGGACATAGAATAGTTGTGTAAAATCTTACTGTAACCATAGATGTCCTTCTCTTCCATGTTGCAGTATACCTTCCCACCCACCTATCCCCCTGTTTTGCTATTGACCTGCCTAAAGGGCACTCTGAGGCATTCCCCTAGACTAGGGTCAGACTAGCCAGCATATGTCACTTTGCACCTCGCACCTTTTGTTGACATCACTTGTTAATCTTTATTGGACTGTCCGACTGGGCATTTAAGTTGAGGTCTGTGTACAGACGTCACATTTATGGTCCCTGGTTTATGGCTCTAAGTGTGACGTCCCATGCACCTACAGCAGCCAGGCTTAAGCTTTTGTATAAGAGCCGACATTCAGGTCACCTGAGGCAGGGAATTCCACACCAAGAATACTGCAACATGGAAGAGAAGGACATCTATGGTTATGGTAAGATTTTACACAACTATTCTTTCACAGTAATCCATCTACTCTGGTATTAACTGATGTCCTTCCATGTCACTGTTGCCCTATTCCTTAATTTAGGTATCCCTGCTAAGGGTAGCCCAACGTCTGGCCAGTATACTTAAGCCTTAAGATTTTAAGGCTAATTTATGTCACATGTATACTCCCTATTCACAGCATGGAGCATAAAGGTGATGTACCTAACTCAAAACAAATTTGCTGTCAGTCCGTATGCCATCTTTGATTGTCGGTCTGAACACTCCTCCATCTGCTGGTTATGAAGCCATTTTAGGTAAGTACCCTGTTGAGATTTTTTTTCTTACCTTTGATTTCTTTCCCTTTGTTGTGAAGTTGGATGTCATCCAGAAAGGGAAAATGCCAGTTTGAGAGACAGATTTGCCATAAGGACAGTCACAAGCAGTGTTTTTCCTTGGGTGCTTCTCATGACCATACATTATGCCCGATTCATCAAGCATTTGTCCCCAAGACTTTGTAGTTGTCTCTCCTTTTTATCTATATACATTTGAGAACCAACATCTTAAGTTGTTGGTGCAAGGAGCAATGGCGGAATCATCCCAGCCTGAGGGTTAGCCTTCTGCCAAGAAGACAACCAAAAAAGTTAGGTTGGATTTGGCTGTTGTACCACCTTCCCTGGCCATCTCTTTTGAGTTTGGTGAAAGCCCAAAGGATCACCCGGCCATTCCATTGTATTCCTCTGCCATGACCATTTCATAGGTCAGCATAGTTTCTCACATATCCTCCCCGAGACTCTGCAGACATCCAAGGGAAACTGTGGCTGACATATCCAAGGTACCGAGGGGTGTTACATCGACTTTTATTAGGGAGGAGATTCCTACTACGTTGATTGATGGCAAGGGTCTGAATCTCCTAAGATCTTTAGAGCTGATGTCGCTTTGAAACAGAAGCAGAAAACAAAACATATTTCCCCTGCTCCTAAGGGTCCACAGTGTGTGTGGCAAGAATTCACACAGTGGTTGTTCATTCATGGCCTTGAAGCCCTCTCAAGGAGATGTTCTTTGTGGTTTCACTGTTGCAGTCATCACATTTGGGTTATCTGCTTGCAGTAGCCCTCAGTCGGCCTGATCATCAAAGTCTTGGGTCTTGCATCAGTTGCTGTTTCATCTTCCATAATGTCAGGTAGTCAGGGGTATAAAGCATGCAGCCGATGGCATTACATCAGATTTTCTTACTGTGCGGTGCCCGAAGCAGAAGCAGTTCGGAAGTGCCGGTCGGCCAACTCCTGAAATTTTCATTTTCGTGTTTCAGAACCGAAGTCTTCAACTAAGCTAAGTACCCCATTGGGGAACCTTTTTCTTGCTCTAAACCGATGTCAGTAAAAGTTAACAATTGTATTTCTTGTGAAAAGCAAATACCTCATAAAGATTTTCATTCGTACTGCATTCCTTGCTTAGGCCCAGACCATGATGTACCTTGCTGTTGGTTTTGTGCCTTATTCAAATATCGAACTATTCGTCATCGGTTCATTTATGCTTCCAAGTATTTTGGTACTTGGTTCAATTATCCAGAAATGGCTTTGGTAAGCCACCCGACTACCGACATTCTGAAAAAATGCAAAGATAAAGACAGAGACAGACCGCATAGGTCCAAAGCTGCCGACGATGCTTCTCCTAAGCTAGTCACCAGTTTGCCAGTACTCAGTGAGGCACTTTCGCAGCCCCTGATATCTGCTACTTCAGATTTGCAGGCTTCTACTGAGACCCATTCGGAGTCCGGTATGCCGTGAGATGCTTCCTCGACTGTGGAACCTGTGGATGTCTCTACCTTGGAGGGGTCCGGAGCTGCTGTGCAGGTACCGGCTTCTGAGGGTGTATTCAGGCCCTACTGACTTGCATATTAAACCAACACCATCTTTTTCTTCAAGGCCTAAAACTCGATCCATGCCTTGAAAACTGATGCCCAGACCACATGGTCAGGCCCTTATGCCTAAAAAACAAATGATAAGAATGGCTGAAGACCTTATTACTCTAATCAGGGGAAGCCACCCTTCCCCCCCCCCCCATAAGAGACCTAGGACTGATTTTCCTTCTGATTCTTCTGATCAGGACTCTGTAATTTCTGTTTCCACCGATGACCAGGATTTCCCCTTTTCTGCCTGAGGATTCTGATGCAGAGGACTCCATTCCCTCTGCTTCCCCTCCAGAGGATTTCTCTTTTGGTGAAACCTTGCATACTCTTGGGGAGCATTTTCACTGGGAAAGCCAGGATTACTCTGACTCCAAAAAGAGGCTTAGGGATTTCTTACTCCTGCCCCAACACAGGCCTTTAGCTATACCTTCTGTACTGGCCATTGTTGATGATGCCTTCTTGGAATCTAGCCTGGCCCCTGACTCTCTACCTCCTGCTCCCAGAAAACCTGAGAGGCATTACAGGGTTTCTGACTCTCACAAGTTCCTTTTTAAAAATCCTACTGCAGATCCTGAGACCATTTCACAGGGTCCCAATGGCATTAAGGCCACTACTGCCAAAAATCCTACCCACTCAGATAGAGATTCCAGGGCGTTGGATAAATGGGGTAAGAAAGTATACACTTCTGCAACCTTGGCCATCAGGCCTTAAACTGCCAGATGTTCTTCATTCCACATTGCTGCAGTCCTAACCATTGGGTAGTCCGCTGTCCCAGTCGGCCCGAATACCAAAGTATATGGCTGACGTCGGCCAAGGCGCATTAGTCTGACGTCAGGACGTCAGGGAACTAATGCGCATGACCGACGTCATATCCTCAGTCTTTTTTGCCGCATGGTCCGATGCAGAAGCAGTTTTGCGAGTGCAGGTTGGCGTTCTGAAATTTTCTGAAGTCGGAGTTTCAGACCGAATCAAAGTTGGCTAAGTACCCCGTTGGGGAATATTTTGGTTTTTCTTGCCTCAGTATTTAACCGGATGTCAGAAAAGTGAATAACTGTATTTCTTGTGGGAAACAGATACCTCATAGGGATTACCATACCTTGTGTATACCTTGTTTAGGGCCTGGGCACGACGTTGTTGGATGCCGCTCTTGTGCTAGATTTAACAAACGCACTATTAAGAGAAGGTTAGACTGTGCCAGGTTAGTTTTGGGAAGCGTTGTAATTATAAAATGCCGCCGGATGCTCCGGCCCGCTCATCCAAAAAGCGCAAGGACAAAGCAGCAAAGCCTAGAGTGGAAGAACCGGCAGTCCCGGACGTCGGTTCTTTAGAAGGCTCAGTGGAGCCGGAGGTTCTGCCAGGAGTTTCTTTGGAGTCTCAGGGAGAGACTTTACTGTTACAGGATGTGTCCTCTCAGGAGGTAGGCCAGGCTGAAGGGGCTTCTCAGGTGGCTGTTCTTCCCTCTCTTCCTAAGGTGGTTAGAGCCTCCCTTCTGTTTCCAAGGCTTCTTTGAGAGGCAGGCCAGGTTTAACTTCAGTGGGGTTTATCCTAGCTCTTCAGGATCTTTGCCTAAGAAACATATGCTTAAAATGGCAGAGGATTTGATTACTATGATTAGAGGTTCTATGCCCCCTCCTGATAAGAGGCCTAGGGTGGAACCTGAGTTTGAGAGTTTTGAGCTGTGTTCGAGGCTTCTGAGTCTTGGCTGAAGACTTGCAGGAGTATCCTCCTTATTCTGATTCTGATGTGGATGATTTTACTCCTTCAGCTTCTCCTCCTGAGGATTTTTCATTTTCAGAGACTCTGCATTCCATGAGGGAGCATTTTAAATGGGAAGGTCAAGATTTCTCTGATTCCAGGAAGAGGCTTAGGGAATTCTTGTTTTACCCCAGCATAGGCCTTTAGCTATACCTCCTGTTCTGAATGTGGTGGAAGATGTTTTTGCAGAGGCTTCCTGAACCCTGATTCTTTGCCTCCTGACCCAGTTAAACCGGATAGGTACTATAGGGTGCCTGAAGCTCATAAGTATCTTATTAAGAGTCCTAGGGCAGACCCGGAAACTGTCTCTCAGGGGCCTAAAGGTGTTAAGGCTTCTGTTGTTAAAAATCCTGTTCCTCCTGATAAAGAGGCAAGGGCTTTGGATAGATGGGGAAAGAAAGTGTATACTTCTTCCACTTTAGCCATGAGGGCGTTGAATTGCCAGTTTCACATGTTAAAATTTCAAAATTATCTCCTTTCACAATTGAAGTCTAAGGTGGATGCTCTGGCGGAAGGTATTGAGTGTAAAGAGTTGCAGGATTTAGTTCATGTGTCTGAACAGGTGGGTAAGCATTCATTGCAATGTGGTTTTGATGCTGTGCAGGCCTCCTCGAGGGTGGCTGCCACTGGTTCTGTTCTGCGTAGGCACGCCTGGTTGAGGGATCAGAATTTAGCTGAGCATGTTAAGACAAGGATTTTGGATGCTCCTTTACAGTCTGACGTGTTGTTTGGTTTGCCTGTGGAAGCAGTTTTAAAGAAAATGGAGGACAAGGCTAAGTCTATGCAAACTGTTAAAGATTTTTTGCAGGTGCAGCCTCCGAAGTTTAGTAGAAATTGGCCTACTAAGGGATGGACATATCCTGCTTATGATTCCCAGTCTAGGGGTAGGTCTAGACGTGGTAGGGGCAGAGCTCAAGGTTCTTTTCGGCCTAGACCAGGGAGTTCACCTGCTCAGACTTCTGGTGAGGGCAGGGGTCAGTCCTTTCGTAAACAGACCCAATGGACCTGCCTTTTCAGCTGCCAGTACATTCTCGTCTGGCAGCACCTTTGGGAGGAAGGCTGGCTCTTTTCAAAGAAAATTGGGATTTAATTACCCAAGACAGATGGGTTTTGGATATCATTCACCACGGTTACAGGTTTTATTTCCATACCTTGCCTCCTTTCAAAGGCATGCCAGACATTCCTCCTCTACAAAGAAAAGAGGCTCACAAGCAAATTTCTCTGTTACTCCAAATAGGGGCCATTCAGCCAGTCCCTGTGCCAGAAAGGGGCCTAGGATTTTATTCTCGCCTGTTCCTAGTACCAAAGAAGGGGGACACGTGGAGACCAATTTTGGATTTATCTATCCTCAACACTTATCTGGACATTCCCAAGTTCAAAATGTTGACGTTACAACAGCTTTTACCTCTGCTGGGCAAAGATCACTGGATGGTAACTTTAGATCTCAAGGAGGCTTACCTTCATGTGCCTATCAGACTAAGTTGCAGGAAGTATCTGCGTTTCGAGCTGGAAATTCCCATTATCAGTTCTCTGCATTGCCCTTTGGCTTATCTACTGCGCCCAGAGTATTCACAAAGGTTCTGGCTCCAGTGATAGCTTACTTCAGGCTAAAAGGAATTCAAATCTATCCTTACTTGGATGACTGCCTGATTCTGGCTCAAGAAAAGGAAGACCTTTACAGCATTTGGAATATGTGATAGCAGTGCTAAGATGCCTAGGGTATTCTGTGAACGAAATAAAGTCCAGTCTAGTACCCTCTCAAGACATGTGCTTTCTGGGTGTGAGACTGAATACAGCAGCCCAGATGGCCTTTTAACCCCGGACAAACAAAAGAATCTTTCCATTTACTTCCATCAACTATCTCTTCAGTCCGGGCTGACTGCAAGGACAGTCCTTCAAGCCTTAGGGTTCATGGCATCTTGTATTCTGGTGCTTCCCAATGCCAAACTGCATATGAGGAAGCTGCAATGGTATCTCAAAAATGTATGGACACAGCACTGCCAGGATTTGGACACTGTCATTCAAATAATACCTTGCATTCAACAGGAATTTTTGTGGTGGGCTCAGGAATGTCACCTAAACAAGGGACTCTCTGTGACCCGGCCAGAGGCGAGTCAGATTCTAACGACAGATGCCTCAGACATTGCTTGGGGAGCTCATCTAAATGGAAAGTGGATACAAGACAAGTGGCCTGCCAGACTACAGCATCTACATATCAACATGAAGGAGATGTTAGCAGTCCAGTTTGCATTAATGGCTTTCAAGGAGTTACTTCTTCCAGGGCAGGTGTTGATTCTAACAGACAACACAACTGTCATGTGGTACATCAACAAACAAGGGGGAACACATTCTTACCCGTTGTGCAGGCAAGCAATGATTTTATGGGAGACTGCGCTCAGCTTGCAACTAACTCTTCAGGCAAGGTTTCTGCCGGAGCACAGAACTCCTTAGCAAATGTGTTAAGGAGACAAATCATGGATCCCCACGAGTGGAAACTGGATCTTCATGTATTTCGAAATTGACAGTGTCATGGGGAACTCCAGACATAGATCTGTTCGCTTCTCCACTAAACCACCAGCTGCCAAAGTTTTGCACAAAGAGGTTTCATCACACAGCTTGGAAAGTGGATGCTCTTTCTTTCAGTTGGAAAAATCTTCATGTGTATGCCTTTCCACCTCTGCCTCTTCTCCCAAAGGTGCTCCTAAAGGTCAGACAAGACAAGCCAAGGATGATTTTAATAGCTCCAGATTGGCCTTGGCAACACTGGTACCCATTACTGAGGAGTCTGGTAAGGAAGCCTCCATGGCCTTTACCTTTGATTCCACACCTGTTGTCTCAGAGGGACGGTCACCTGCTCAATGTCAAGCTTCACTCTCTTCATCTAACAGCCTGGCATATTCTGTTTTGAAACACAGCAGGTCTCAACTTCCTCAACAAGTTTTAAATGTGATTATGGAAGCCAGAAGACCTAGTACAAGGAAAGTGTACGCAGAAAAATGGAAGAGATTTTTATTTTGGAGTGCAGCAAAGAATTTGGAGATTTCTGAGCCTAATTTGAGTGTGGCTCTTCAATATCTTACTGAGTTATTGGACAAAGGTTTGTCTTTCTCTTCCATTAAGATTCATGCTGCAGCAATTTCAGCTCACTATGATTGTGACCCACCATTGTTTTCGCATCCTTTGTTCAAGCAATTTCTTAGAGGGGCAAAGAATATAAGACCCCCACGTAGAGCTCCTACTCCTGCTTGGGATCTCAATTTTGTGTTGGAGAAATTTACTCTACAACCTTTTGAGCCTGCGGCTACTGCTGAATTGAAATACTTGTCATGGAAGACTGCTTTTTTGTTGGCCATTACTTCTGCAAGAAGGGTTTCTGAATTGCAGGCCCTTATGGCGGTAGAGCCTTTTTGATTTTCCATAAGGATAGGGTATCATTACGTACTAATCCTTCTTTTATGCCTAAGGTGGTTTCTAGTGTGGCTTTAAACCAAACTATTCATTTGCCTACTTTCTATGCAGATCCCCAAAATAAGGAGGAAAAGATTTTGCACACTTTAGATGTACACAGGCAGTTGCATTATTATTTAAGCAGGACTAAGGATTTTAGGCAGTCTCAGCAGTTGTTTGTTTCTTTTGCTTTGAGTTCTCAGGGCAAGTCTGTGTCAAAACAAACTATTTCTAAGTGGATTGGGTTTTGCATTGCATTTTGTTATTCCCATCATGGCAAGGAGATTCCAGCTGGGATTAGGCCTCATTCCACTAGGGCTACTGCCACTTCAACAGCATTTCTAAGGGGGGTGGCAACTAAGGATATTTTGGAGGCAGCTACTTGGAGTTCAGTGCATACTTTCTCTAAGCATTACCACCTTCCTCTCTACTCTAAATCTAGGGCTGGTTTTGCCACAGCTATTTTGCGAGGCATGTTGACAGCTCCTGCTTCCTTATGATTTGCCAGCCTCCCTTACCTCTGCTTTGGGATTCTACCCAATGGTTAGGACTGCAGCAATGTGGAATGAAGAACATAGTACAGTTTTGTACCTACCATAAATGTAGATGTTCGAGGATCCACATTGCTGCAGTCCAATTTACCCTCCCTCCTTCCCCTCTGTGTTTAGGGGTGGTTGTGTGGGTGAGGTTATACTCTTGTGATTTTGTATATATTGTACATATTTTTGGTGCAGGAGTGTTTGGTGTTTTTGGTTTTGGCCTTGTCTTTTTAGGGTCTTCTGACATCTGGGGCAAGAAAAGACTGAGGATATGACGTCGGTCATGCGCATTAGTACCCTGACGTCCTGATGTCAGACTAATGCGCCTTGACCGACGTCAGCCATATACTTTGGTATTCGGGCCGACTGGGACAGCGGACTACCCAATGGTTAGGACTGCAGCAATGTGGATCCTCGAACATCTACATTTATGGTAGGTACAAAACTGTACTTTTCATATGTTAAAGTACCCACAGCAAATTATTGGATTGCTTAAACAGAAAATGATGTTGATTCCTGATTGTGCTGAAAATAAAGATTTACAGGAGTTAATGCATTCTGCTGAACAAGTTGGAAAACATACTTTGCAATGTGGTTTTGATTAGTTAGCGGCATCTTGCAGGGCTACTGTCACTGGGTCTGTACTTAGAAGGCATGCTTGGCTTAAGGAGCAATCTTTGCCAGATCATGTTAAGGCTAAATTGCTGGATGTGCTCCCTTAAACCAAGACCGCCTGTTTGGCAACAAAGCAGAAGTAGTACTTAAAAAGATGGAGGAAAAAGCTAAATCTGTGCAAACTGTTTAAGATTTCCTGCAAGTACAGCCTCCCAGATTTAGTAGGCATTGGCCCTCTAAGAATTGGTCCTTTCCTGCCTTTTCCAGGCCTTCTCAGTCCAAACCCAGAACCAGCAGAACATCCAGGCTGCAAGTCCCAAGGGACTCACAGGACTAAGCAGTGGGGGGCTCCCACTTCCAAAGCAGGAAGTAGTAAGTCTCCCCCCTATGGTAAACTGTCTCAATGACTTAACTTTAAACCTTCCAAACCCTGCTCAACTGACTGTTCCTTCCAAACCCTGCTCAACTGACTGTTCCTTTAGGGGGCAAGATTGCCCTGCATGTAAAAAATTGGGAATTCATTACCCAGGACAAATGGGTTTTAAATATAGTTTCCCAAGGATACAGATTCCACTTCAACTCCTTACCAACCCCAAACGGTTGGCCAAATCTACCCCCCAAGTCAGTGGGCAGAGGCTCAAAAGCAAGTTCTCTCTCTTTTAAGCATCGGGGTTATTCAACCTGTCCCAGAAGAAGAATGGGGGCAAGGTTTCTACTCAAGACTTTCTGGTTCCCAGAAAAGACAATTCATGGCATCCTATCCTGGACCTGTCTATCCTAAATACATTTTTGGTAATCCCAAAATTCAAGATGCTAACTCTTCATCAGCTGCTTCCTATGCTAGGCAAAAATGCCTGTCAGCAACACTGGATTTAAAGGAAGCCTACCTGTACATCCCAGTAAGGGAATCTTACAGAAGATACCTACACTTCAAAGCAGGCTACATGCACTATCAGTTCTCTGCACTGCCCTTTGGCTTATCTACTGTGCCCAGGATATTCACAAAGTGCCTAGCTCCAGTCATTGCTTTTTGCAGACAAAGAAATATAACCATACCTGGATGATTGTCTAATTCAGGCAGAAAGCCAGGACATACTATTGAATCATCTGGCATTTGTAAAGAAACTGCTAACTTCTCTGGGGTACACCATAAATGAAAAGAAATCACATCTTGTACCCTGCCAGCAAATTGTATTCCTGGGAGCAAGCTTGAATGCAACTTCCCAGATGGCCTACCTCACGCCAGAGAAGCAAGTTCATTTGATAGCCTACTTGAAACTACTGCCCACAAAGACCCATCTATCTGCAAGGAAAATACTGCAAGCCCTGGGATTCATGGCCTCCTGCATTCTACTAATTCCATAGGCAAAACTGCATATGAGGAAACTACAATGGTATCTAAAAAAAAGCCTATGGTGTCAACATTCTCAGGATCTAAAATCAATGATTCCTATCATACCTTGTCTACAGATAAGAGTTCCTTTGGTGGGCAGAGGCCTACCACCAAAACAAGGGACTGCCATTCACTCTACCCCTCCCGCCCAAACCCTAACAACAGACTCATCAGACTATGCATGGGGGGCTCACTTGGCAGGGAAGTGCATTCAGGGCAAATAGAACCCAAGTCAAATGCACCTGCATATCAATCAAAAGGAAATGGTAGCCTTCAAGGACCACATACTTCCAGGACAGTTATTGGTAAAGACCGACAACACCACTGTTATGTGGTACATAAGCAGGGGAGGAACCCACTCATACCCTCTTTGCAGACTAGCCATGGCTTTGTGGAACAGTCTTGAGATACCAAGTGCACCTACTTGTTCAATTCCTGCCATGAAAGCTAAATACACTGGCAGACGACCTAAGCAGAAATCTCATGGACCTACATGAGTGGAAACTGGAACCAAAGATATTCAACATGTTGGGAAACAAATGGGGGAGCCCAGAGATGGACCTGTTTGCCTCCCCCCAGAACTACCAAGTGGACAAATTCTGCACAAGGACTCCCCACAAACAAGCTTGGAAAGTGGATGCCCTGTCCTTTACCTGGAAATACCTTTCAGTTTATGCCTTCCCTCTGCCTCTCCTCTCCAAGGTACTACTAAAGATCAAACAGGACAAACCAAGGACAATACTGATTGCACCAGACTGGCCACACCAACACTGGTACCCCCTCTTGCGCAGTGTCACTGCTGGCACCATGGCACTAGCTGCAGACCCCTACCCTGCTATCCCAGCAGAAGGGCTAGCTTCTGCACCCACTGCTTCAAACCTTGAACCTGGCAGCCTGACTAATTACCTGATCTCTCCATTACCATCCCTCAGTAAACAAGTGATGGATGTCATTCTGGAGGCAAGGAGGCCTAGTACTAGAAAATCCTATGCTGAAAAATGGAAAATATTCTGTTCCTGGAGCCAAACTCGGGGGATGGGCACAGCAGCACCCAATTTACCTCAGATTCTTCAGTACTTTTCCTACTTCAAAATTTATGCCATTTCAGCTCATTACAATACAGAACCACCCCTCTTCTCTCATTCACTGTTGAAGCAGTTCCTCAGAGGGGCCAACCACCCAGGAGAGCTCCTACTCCACCCTGGGACCTCAACTTTGTATTGGAAAAACTCAGTCTACCTCCCTTTGAGCCAGCTGCAAATGCAGAGTTGAAATTCCTTTCTTGGAAAACAGCCTTCTTTCTAGCCATCACTTTAGCAAGAAGAGTGTCTGAATTACAGGCCCTCATGGCAGTGGAGCCTTAAATCATCTTTCATGCAGACAGGGTATCCCTCAGGACCAATCCCTCCTTCATGCCCAAGGTGGTATCCAGTGTGGCCCTTAATCAGTCCATTCATTTTCCAACCTTAATCAGTCCATTCGTTTGCCAACCTTTTGTGATGCACACCATCACAAAAGGTTTCTCATCCAGGAAAAGAGGTCATTGTTCCCCTCTACTCGTCACTCATTAGACCCATTATAGAGTACAATGCCCCTTTTGGTATGTACCTCACAAGACATCTACAACAACTGGAAAGGCCACCAAAATACCTCACAGAGGATTACTGGCCTCAAACAGATGCCCTACGCAGACAGTCTCAAAAAACTGCAGCTTTACTCTGTCACATATCGACTACTCAGAGGTGATCTCTGCCTAACACACAAAGATATGTCAAACCCAGAGCTTTTAGACATGCTCCACTTAAAGAAATCCCAATCCCTACGAGCTACATGCTCTAGTGACCTAAACCTTGTCACCACAATAAACAGAACATGCTTGAGGGATAGATTCCTGTCCCAGAGACTTCCCATACTCTGGAACAAACTAC
This sequence comes from Protopterus annectens, assembly GCF_019279795.1. Classification (NCBI taxonomy): domain Eukaryota; kingdom Metazoa; phylum Chordata; order Ceratodontiformes; family Protopteridae; genus Protopterus; species Protopterus annectens. Next base: position 225,744,424 of record NC_056749.1, read on the forward strand.
CTATCTATATCAAACAAAGCTCCTCATTAGCACTCTTCAAGAAAAATCTTGATGATTGGATGGGAGGTAGGAAATTCACCCCGGGGATCACTTCTGTGGCTCTGCTCGACAGTGGCACAGGAAAATAATTTTCTTGGGTGGTGAAAGCCAGGGTACCTTTTGGCTAGGCTTATATATGCCCTAGGGCCAGTAGCCTAGTACCTACATATGAACCTTCTTTTCTAATCCACAGACCAAAGGGGAATGAATACTGCACTCCTTGGACATGCACAGACAACTTAGATTTTACTTGGACAGGACTAAACCTCTCAGGAAATCTGAACAGCTGCTGGTTGCACTTGCTACAGGAGCAAAGGGGCAGGCCATTTCAAAGCAAATCATTTCTAAGTGGATAGGCCACTGCATTCATTTCTGCTATAAGCACCATGGAAAACCTACCCCACAGGGGATTAGACCACATTCAGCCAGGGCTGCATCTACCTCTACAGCCTTTCTCAGATGTGTCCCTACCAGGGACATCCTAGAAGCTGCTACCTGGAGTTCTGTATATACCTTCACCAAGCGTTACCACTTGCAAACTTTTTCTAAATCTAGAGCTGGTTTTGCCACTGCAGTCTTGCAGGGCCTTATAGCTGGTCCTAATGCTATCTAATTACCTCCTCCCATCCTTAGCTTTGGGAATCTACCCAAATGTGATGACTGTAACAATGAAACACAAAGAAAATAGTACAGTTGTGTACACTTACCATAAATGAAGATGTTCGAGAGTATTCACTGTTGCAGTCCTGGTTACCCTCCCTCCAGCCCCCCGACTTCTATTGACTATACCTCTATTCTTGTTTACTATGCTTAAAGCTTTTTGGTGTATTTGCTTTTTTGTTGGAGGTGTAACCTTGTATATAATTGCTTCCAGTTATGGGGGCACCTGACATCTGGGGCAAGAAAAACTAATGTAATGGCATTGGCTGCATGCTTTATACCCCTGACTACCTAATGTCATGGAAGATGAGACCGCAACCGACGCAGGACCCAGCAGATGACCCAAATGTGATGACTGGAACAGTGAATACACTCTAACATCTACATTTATGGTAAGTGTACACAACTGTACTTTTCTGTTCCTACCCCAACTTTTTCTACACCTCTTTAAGAGGCCTAGTGAGCAGGACTCTTCTTATGAGGAGTTGGACTCTGAAGAAGAGTATTTAGCCTATTTCTCTCAGATTCCTTCTCCATTATAGTATGTTTTTGAGGAAGAGGACTCCATTAGTCCTGATTTTTCCTTTGAAAAACTTTCCTTTGGAGATGTATCTCGGACGATGGAATTTTATAAATGGGACTGTGTACCTAGGTTTCCGATGTCCAGAAGAGGTATTATGAACGCCTCCATATGGAATCTTCTAAACCTTCTGCTGTCCCTCCTGTCCTTGCTGCCTTGTTGGACACTCATCAGCTTCTCAGGCTCCTCATTCTCAGCCCCTAACTCCTAAAAACCTGATAGGTTTTAGAAGGTGCCTGATGATTGTAAGTTCCTTTACAAATGCCTTTATGCTGACCCATCTGTTTTGTTTCTTCAAGCAAACATTCCAAACTGCTGCCTTCCAGTAATGACTTCCTTCTGCCAAAGACAGTAAGGCCATGGAAAGGATTGGCAAAAAGGTGTACACTGCTGCTACCTTGGCCTTTCGGGCTATTAACTACCAGACCCATACCAGGTATGTTTTAGCTTTTCTTTCTCGGGCGTTTCAGGTTATTTCTGATTCTGAGGGGAAGACTTTGGCCCTCACTTTGGGGTCATCTTTTCAAGTGGTCTGTCAGTCTATTAAATGTAGTTATGATGCAGCTGATGCTTCTTCTAGAGGTGCTGCCTTTGGTTCCATGTTAAGACGTTATTCTTGACTTTGCCTCCAGCCTTTGCCTGATGATATTAGGTTCATAGGTGGGTACTAGGCTGTCTGCCTGAAGGCATTTATAAGCCTAGCCAGAATTTGTTGGCTTTTGCCACCCCCTTAGATTAGATTAAGGTGCCCCTTAGATTATATTAAGGTTAAATTGATGGATACTTCTGCTGCTGAGCTTTTTAAGTCCCTGCAAAAGAAGGGTAAAGCCATACAGGAATTGAAACATTTTTGTTTCACCTGTTCCCAAAATTCAGAGGAATTATCCTTCCAAGTCTGCCTTTGTATATAGAGATTCTCGCCTTCCTTCCAAAGGTAATGAGAGTTCTAGAAGGGCTCTTCCTGCTAAGTCTACTGCTACTCAGAAGTTTCCTTTCCCAGACGAGCCAGATTCTATTTGACTACCTTCTTCCCTCCCTCCTAAATCAAGTTACTTTATCTCTTCATCTTTCCGGTTCTCTTCAGAATTGGTTAAGGATCACTCAGGATTCTTGGGCTTCATCCATCATTCCTCAGCGGTATTACATGGTGCGAAAATCTCTTTCTCCTTTTTGGGGCATTCCTCAACTTCCTCAGGAACAGCGGCCCTTTTTTTTGGATGTACTTTGGAGCATTCTGTCTCAAGGCACCATCCAGGCTGTATCTGCTCTTCAAAAAGGGAAGGGGTTTTATTCCAGAATGTTTCTGATTCCCAGGAAAGAAGGCACGTGGAGACCCATTCTGGATCTTTCTCATCTCAACACCTTTTTTGACAGTTTTCCTTTCAAATGATTTCCCCTCAAACCCCATTTCTTTTTCTGCCTTCGGCCTTCCTAGTCTCTCTGGATCTCAAGGATGCCTATTTCCATATTCCTATACATCCCTATTTCAAGAAATATTGGCATTTCTCTGTTTCTTTCTTGCATTTTCAGTTCTCTGTTTTGCCCTTTGGCCTCTCTACTGTCCCAAGGGTCTTCACCAAATGCCTTATTCCTGTGATTTTTTTTTTTTTTTGCAGGATGAGGGGAATACAAATCTTTCCTTACTTGGATGACCTTCTCATTAAGGCTTCCTCTCCACAGAGACCCTGCTTCAGCACTTTCACTGTGCTGTTTGCCTCTTTCAAAGCCTAGGGTTTACAGTAAATTTCCAAAAATCCTTCCTGAATCCTCTTCAGGATCATGTGTTTTTCTGGTGCAGGCTGCAGACCATTCCTATCCTGGCATCTCTACTGCCTCCCAAGGCTTTGACTCTGATTGCCTTTTTTCATTCCTTTCTTCCTCTGGTCTCAGGGAGTTTCTGAGGGCTCTGGGGTGTATGGCTTCTACTATTCCTATGCTTCCTCTAGCCAGGTTTCATATGAGAAAGCTACAGTGGTTTCTAAAGTCAGTTTGGCTTCAACATTCTCATGCTTTGGACTTCCTAATTCCTCTTCCAAGCCTCCAGCTGGAGTTTCAGTGATGAATTCATCAACTGTCTTTCAACCCAGGGTTTCCTTATCAGCCCGAGTCCCCCCTCAGGAACTCTTTTTGGATGCCTCAGACTTGGGGTGGGGGGGCTTCTTTTGCCCCCTACAAGGTTTTAGGGCCTTTGGTCCCTTCGTCAGAGGGTGGATCATGTCAACGTCGAAGAGACTGAGAGCTCTCCTTGTTCTTCAGGCCTTCCATACTCTATTGCTTTCAGGGCCTCTCAAAATCTTTACAAGACAATACAACAGAGATTTGCTACATTATTTATTTATTTATTTATTTATTTATTTATTTATTTACATTTGCTGACTGGGAGAGACCGACTGGCTACAACAACAAGCAAGGGGGTAATATGGCCTTATCTATTGTGTAGAGTAGCTCTTCAGGTTTGGGATCTGGCTGTCCAGTATTGGATGACTCTTCAGACTGTTTAAATTCCTTCAGAGCAGAACTCTGTGGCAGACTGAGCAGGTCCATCACACAGATTCACAAATGGATGATTCACAGAGATGTGTTTCTGGACATTGTCCACCAGTGGGTACTCTTCAGATAGATCTTTTTGCCTCCCCTGAACAGACAACTTTTTCTTTTGTACCAGAATACCATGCCCTCTGGCTTGGAAAGTGGGTGCCCTCTCTCTTTCTTGGAAGGGGATGTTTCTTTATGCCTTTCCTCCCCATCTTCTCATAATGAGGGTCCTGCCCAAGATAGAACAAGACTGTCCCAAAATCTTAGTGGTGACTCCCTTTTGCCCCAGACAACATTAGTTCCTTCTGCATTTAGCCAAGGACAGTCACCACAAGTTACATCACAGGGTGGACCTTCTCACACAAGACAAGGGTCTCTCATCTATTCTCACTTGTCTACTCTTCACCTGACACTGTGGGTGATGGGGTTTGTATCCCTTTTAAGCACCTTTTTTTCTGAGGACATGCTTCAGGTTCTGCAGGAGGCTAGAAAACCCACTACCAAGAAATCTTACTTGTCTAAATGGAAGACCTTTTCTGTTTAGCGTCTTGCTTTGTAACCTAGATCCATTTTTCGTGGAAGTTCTTTGGGTCGCTCTTATTTGTGTGAGTTTCTCCATGCTGGGTTGGCATACTCTTCAGTTAAAGCCCACTTTTAAGCTATTTCTGCTTGCCTGCCTTTGAATCCTCTTTTGGCTTCTAGATTTGGGGTATAACATTTTCTTAAAGGTGTTCTTCATATTAGACTTCACAGGAAGCCTATTCCTCCTTCCTGGGACCTTAATTTTGTTTTTGAAAAATTGACTGTGGCTTCTTTTGAGTCTGCAGCTTCAACTTCATTTACAGCAGTGTACTTGAAAGACTGTTCTTCTTTTATCCCTTAGTACAGCTACAAGGGCTTCAGGCCCTTATGGCTGTCCCTCCTTTTTAGTTTTTCATATGGACTGTTTGTACTCCTCCTCCTTTTTATGCCCTTAGTGGTTGAATTGTCTCTTAGTCTATAAATTTTCCCACTTTTTTATATTCTCCACAGTATGCTAGTGAGAAGGCTCTTCACACCTTGGAGTTGCATAGATAACTCTGATATTTAAATAAAAGAATAAAGTCATTTGAATCTGAGCAACCTTTTGCTTCCTTTCATCCTAGGTCTTAAGGTTTGGTTGTTTCTATGCAAGCAATTTCTTATTGGATCTCTAAGGCCATTTCTTTTTGTTATTCTTTTCATGGGAAAAGCCTTTCTACTTCTGCAAAGGCTCATTCTGCCAGGGCTGTGGCTTCCTCTGGTGCTTTTTCATCGGATTGGATATCCATTCCATCCTTACTTTTACTAAACATTGCAAGCTAGATGTGCTTTCCAGACCTAGAGTCGGATTTGCCGGGGCTGTTCTGCATTGCTTTCTTGAGGGCTCTGCAGCACCTTCCTCTTCCCAAGTTTCCTCTTGAGCTTTTGTACTCTCCGTAGAGTAAGGAATATTTCAACAGTGATCTGGATGAACATAGCAGAGTTACCCTAACAGTAGATGTCCTTCCCTTCACTGTTGCAGTATTTGCTCCCTCTCTCCTCCCTCTTTTCTTTACTCCTTTTTCTTTTTTTCCTTCTGGATGCACATGTTCCTCCTTTGCTTCTTTGACTGTTGTTCCTCCTGGGGCTGCTCAGTTCTGAGGTAGGTACGTCTGTCCATCACCTTTATGCCCCACACTATGAGCGTTGAGCATATGTGTGAATGTACAATGTCCTTAAATTCCTAAGGCTTTGGTATACTCGCCAGATGCTGGGCTATCCTTGGCAGGGGATTCGTAGAGTAAGGAATACTGCAACAGCAAAGGAAAGGAAAACTATTGTTATAGTAAGATTTTACACAACTGTACTTTGTAGAGAGCCTCCTCCCAGTCTGGCTGTCTATTCCGTTCTGCTTACAGCAGTTTGCGAATTGTTTTCAACATTTAACAGGAAAACTAGGTTACTGTTTAAACAGTTTTATTAAATTAATTGGTACTAGCTAGCTCCTGTAGTGCAGCTGGGGAAGGTGTTAAATATATTCTAGCAGAGCAGGGATCATTTAGTGACCTAAGTGCTGGAGGAGCTGGGAGCTATTGAGGGGACGGGGGAAAAGTGACTTCGTCTGGCTCCCCCATTTTGGAAGAATTGGGAGTAGGTGGTGTGTAGACTATACTGAGTTGTAATAAAGGCAGTGGAGTAATGAAGTAATACGTAGGGTCACAGCATACACTTGTATGTACCAGCGAATGTTTGTCACTGTAGCTAGAGCCCCTAGACACAGTGAAGCATGCATGCATGCCTAGTGGACCACCGTTGTTTACCTCTCCCCCTGGAGATATGTACACAAGATTTTCAAGGAGTGGGAATGAAAGTAAATATACAAAGCACCAGTGAAATGCTGAGGATGTCATTGTAACAGCACTACCTTCTCCCATCTCAAGGACAGTTGCATTCTACGAAGTGGGCCTCCCCAGAATGACCTTTGGGTGAACCTACAGTTGGTGGAGAAGAAAGTATCTCCAGTAGTTAGGCCGATGGTCAGAGATGGTCAAATTGCCACAAGAGGCAGAGAAAGATGGCGTATGTACATCGCCAGTAACTGAAATACACAAGCACTGAAACAAAACTGATCAATGTCGGCATTTCAAGCAAATGAAAAACAAAAATAAAGACTAAAGAATGAAACAAATTAGTTTCCTTTTTCAGTTGTACAGCAGAACCCTACTTCTGCATTCACACCAGATTTGTCTTAGTAGTGGTAGTGCAACAGAAAGGGCTTTCCTAAGGTAAAATATTGGGCTAGTGTTAAGGTTAGAACATATTGTAAAACTAAGTACACAGGAACAGTTTGCTGCCTGTAGAATACTTTCAAGTCCAACCCTTTGCAAAAAGCTCCAGAAGACACCAAAGCCCTGATAGAATGTGTCCTGACCTTGCCTGGAAGTGACTTATGATGAGAATAACAGAAAACAATACCACAAGACATCCATTTGGAAATTGTTTGACACTGCTTGTCCCTTTTTCTTACCCTCATAGGAAATAGTCTGGACTCATGAAGCTTTTAGTCCTGTCAATGTAATATCTAGGTTGCCTCTGGAGATCCAGTATGCACAAATTTCGTTCTCATATCTGGTAAAAGACTGGGAGGTAAGTAGCTTAACTCAAAGTAAAATCTGAAACTGCTTCAGACATAAATGAATAATTTGTTCTCAAAGATACTCTGTCCTTATTTAAAAAAATATGTAAGATAAAGCTGACTCACCATAAGCACTTGTAAATCGTATCCTGTTCTTACAGATGTCAGAGCAGAGTAGCAATGCTTTCCAAGAACATCAGTTCTGCCAGATGAGCTAGGTTAAATAGAAAAAGTGTATGTTTCTCAAGATCCCAAGATGGAGACATCTCCCTGTTGGGTAGACTGATATGAAAAAACTTTCAAAAACTGTTTGATTTAAGGCTGGGTAGAAAGGGTCAATCTAAGGGCAGTTGAGCAGAAATGGCTGAGATGTGAATAATCCTAAAATAAGAAGGGCTAGAAGACCGTTCTCACGTATTGAAGAACTAGAAGTATCTGGGCCTTAAAAGGGTCCTGATTCTTTGTCTGACACCAACTAGAAAATTTGTCCACTTACCCTTATATGATTTTCTAGTAGCTGGTTTCATAGCCTCCTTTAGTGCTTGTTGCACATCCTCAGAAAAGAGATGCCTCAAAGGTATTAAAACTGTCATCCAAGCAGTCCGTTGTAGAACTTGAAGGTTGGGGTGTATCAAACAACCACTGTCTTGTATCAGTAAGTGCAGTCTGTGAAGAAGATTGTGGTAATTGCCTTGGGCCATTTAAAAAAATAAATAAAAATAAGGGGGGGGGGCACTGTTGCCTGGGCCAAAGCGTAATCACTACACTTATCTTGAAGAGTCATCCTGAATTTTTTATAATGACCCTAGATATCAATAGAAAGGCATAAAAGAACATTCCAGTCTATGGGGATGAAAAGGCTTCCGTCTTCCAGGCCCATATGCAAGGAATCCTGGAGCAGAAATTTTTGAATAGTCTGTTGTGAATGGACGAGTTCCCCACAGTTGAATCAGTTCACATTTGTGAGGGTCTGTCCTGATCCTGCTCAGCTTTGTCAACAATACTGATGTGCTATGACTGCTTGTAGGTAGCCTGAGGGGAAAAATTGATGAATTCCAAATTCCCAGGCTATTACAGCTAGTCTGCAAAGGGGGTATGATCTGTTTCCTCCTTTTTTTATGTACCACATCACAATGGTGGTGTCTGATTATTAGCACACGTCATGGATTCCAAAGATGATTCAGAGATTTGAGAGCATTGATTACTGCCATCATTTCTTTTGACACTCGTGTTTTACTCCATGTTTTGTTACACAGACTCCAAATGTTCACCCCCCCCCCTGGACACAGCTAACCAAGCAAAGTCTGAACCATCTGTGGTTACAGACTTGAGTAGGAATTGTAAGTGAGAAGGGAGGACTTGGGTTGAGGAATAACTGGTCCATCCACCACCACCAAAAGTCCCTTTTGACAATCCCCAACAATGGGATCTGAAAATAGTGAGTGGTGAGGTTGGGTCCAAACAGATTTGAGGAGCCACTGAATTTTTCTCATGTGAAGTCTGACCTGAGGAATCATGAGAATTAGATACCGTGAAACTCCGACTCCTGAGATACTCCCTGAATGAAGTCATAGACTGAGAGGAGAAAAATTGGAAACTGTTCCTTGTACAGGTTTGTTGCACCCTGAAAATAATCCAGAAGGCACAGAATACTATCCTGTAAGAAAGAATGAGAGAGGATGTCTGAAAGTTTAGCTGATACCCCAGAAAACGAAGGAGGTCCTTTACCCAGGCCAACCTGAAATTTCGAAAGGGAGAGTGCAAATGGAAGATAGTCAACTAAATATTGAAAAATGGGAATGCATTGCAACCTGCAGTGAGCTGTAACTGGAGCCAGATAATTTGTAAATACATGTGGTTTTGTAGTTTGTCCAAAAGATAAGAAAGAGCTGAAAATGTAAGAGAGCACGACAGAGAATTGTAAAACATTTGAAATCTTGGAGAATTAGGATGTAATGATAGGCATCTCTTGAGTTACAAAAAAAAAAACACACACAGATGTAGAATGAGGAGTAATAGAGACTGAAGGGAAAGCATCTTGAAATTTGGGACTTTGATAAAAAAGTTTAAAAAAGAATGGGCTAAGGCTGGTCTCAAAGTTCCTTCTTTCTTTGGCAGAAGAAAAATTCTTGAATAAAATCCATTCCCTCTATTTTCTGTGGGAACTAATTCTATGATGCCATAGAGACAACATTGGCTCCAAGACTGGTGAAAAGACACATTTGGTTTGAGGGATGAAGAATTACTTTTAAAGGAGGAAGAGACTCCCACTGCAAAGTGTAACCCTTATGAACGATTCTCAGAATCCAGTGGTCTGAGGTTATCTGATGTCACTGAAGAAGATGAAGACCTAGACTTTGGGAAATATTTAATGAGTCACTAGGATGGGAGGGGCATATAGTCAGTTTGACTTTTTGGACTGTCCTTGGAGGCTCTTTCCTTCTTTTGAGCCTCCTTACCATTGCTTTTAGAAATTCTGTTTGTACCTTGCTGAGACTGTTTTATTTCCTAACCATTTAATCATAAATTGGAAGGTAGGGTCTTATTTCAATCCCTTTTCCAGAGGTTAATGTCTGTGTGACCTCCTGAATCAATTTTCCTCTTTCACTTTAATAAGAACATTTGCAGAAGAGGGACCAAATAATGCCTCTGTCAAGAGAAATGTTAAAATATTTTAACATCCTCAGGTAAATTTTGTCAACTTAACCAAGCAAACCTTCTCTTAACTCATCCTGTATCAGCAGCTCTGGGTACAGCATTGGCAAAGTCTTAAGAATATTTCAGTGTGTGTTTGGCTACCCGAGACAACAAAGCTGTAAATGAATTCAGAAAAGTCTTAGTCTGTGAAGACAGCAGACCAAACAATTGAATTTTTCATATTTTTAAAAGAAGCAACTAAGTATTTGTACATATGGACTTGACAGTTTAGAGTTATAAATGATAAAGTAGAAGAAGAATATACTTCACAAATTTATCTAAAGCTTTGCCATCTTTGCCAGAAAGGAAAGGGTTAGCATTCACAAGACATTTGGCAAAAGATGGTTTTGCCAAAGAAGCAACCGAAGGGGATGATTTGGGTTTAGAAAATAGGTATTTGAGTATGTGACCCTGTACATTCTAACTTTTTAAAGGCAGGTAAAAGGTGGTAAAAAAAGAGGGGCAGCTGCAGGCTGAGAAAAATCCAACCATAATAACGCACGTTTTTCTTGCAATACTGGAAATTCACAATGCTCCCACTAAGACAAATCTTTCATTCTAGCTGAAGTTTCAGAAAAAAGCTTCTCAAGGGGGAATATGAAGAAAATTTATTATAGATTCATAGGTGTGTACTAGGCTAATGGCCCTAGAGCCTTTACAAGCCTAGCCCATAGGATTACCCTGACATCGTGCCACGCGGCCTTAGTTCCCAGTGCCTCTGTCGAGTAGAGCCACTGGAGTGATCCCAAGGGTGAATTTTCTGTTTCCCATCCACTCATCAAAGTTTCTCTTGAAGAGGGCCAGTGAGGTGTTCTGACATAGCAAGTGCACTCTCTGGGTTATTAACCTGTCCCTCCAGCACGTTCTGTTGATTGTGATAATGAGGTTGAGGTCACTGGAGTGTGTGGTGCAGAGGGATTGGAATTTCTTTAGATGTAGCATTTCTAACAGAGCTGGATCAGACATGGCTTTGTATGTCAAGCAGAGATCACCTCTAAGTAGGCGGTATGAGACAGAGAATAGTTGGAGTTTTTTGAGTCTGTCCATATAGGACAAGTGTTTAAGGCCTATGATCCTCTTTGTGAGATACTTTTGCGGTCTCTCCATTTGTTGCAGGTGTCTAGTGAGGTACATGCCAAATGAGGCATTGTACTCTATGATTGGCCTAACGAGGGAAGAGTAGAGGGTGACCATGACCTCTTTCTTCCTGGATGCAAAACCCCTTAGTAATGAGATGTGCCACATAGAAGGACTTTATGACCACTATGGCAATGTGGTAGTCAAAAGAGAGGCTGCGGTCAACCTGTGTTTCACATCTCTTATTACACCTTCTGTGTTCAGTGGACTACCATCGATGTGGTAATTCATGGGATCATGGTTTTTCCCAAAGGGGATGACTACACATTTAGTTGTTGGTGTCAGTGAGGTTTTTCTGTAGGATGTCAACATCACTTGGGGAGTTAATAATAGCTCCCAACTTGCAATCATCTGCAAACTTTGTCAGCCAGAGACCCCTTGTGTTGGCCTGGACTTCAGAGAAGTAGGTATCAAACAAGGGAGGACCCAGGACCGAACCCTGTGAGACTCCACTCGTGACTGGTCGGCAGTATGACTTGGAGTCTGCTGCTTTCACACTGTGGGCTCTATCTGTGAGCCAGTTTGCAACCCACCTAGTGATATAGGGGTTGATGCCTAGCTTAGTGAGTTTTTCTATGATTCCTGAATGGGGAATGGTATCAAATGCCTTGGCCAGATCAAGGTAAGCTGTATGAATCACCTTGCCTTCATCCACAGCTCTGGCGACTGACTCAAAGAAGTCGACCAAGTGGAACAAGCATGATCTACCCTTCACAAAACCAAACATTATGTTATCCAGAGTTTGGAGATTCCCTATATCCTTGTTTATTAGGTTCATGATGATGCGTTCCATAGCTTTGCATATCAGACTCATCAGGCTAATGGGGCGGTAGTTCCCAGGGTCTGTAGTCACTCCTCCTTTGTGGAGAGGGATGACTGTAGCAGTGCGCCATTTGGTATTGACAAAGCCTGAGGTGAGGCCATGATTGAACAGGGCACACAGGTGAGGTGCCAGTTTATTGAAGTTCATGTAGAACACAGCCAGGGATATTGTCAGGTCCCATGGAAGTTGTATTCTTGGCCTTGGACAGTGCTGTTTTAACCTGTGCAGCAGTAATACTGGGTGCCTGGCAATCTACTGGTATTGTAATTGGCCCTTTGGGGGAGGGTAAACTTGGCACTGAATCTGTCGGCCAGTATATAGGTGGTATCTGTTGGCTCAGTATAGGAGGTACCATTGTGCAGTAGCTCAGAGCAAATCTGGGTATTGCCATAGAGATTCTTTACATAACTATAGAAAGCCTTGTGGTTGTCTTTACTATCTGCTGTAATTGTGCTTTCATAACTAGCTTTAGAGGATTTGATGAGGGATCTCAACTTTTTGTTGAGGCTGATAAGGGACTTTTTCCAGTCTTGAGACTTCACCTTATTCTGCATTAGTTTCCCCCTCCTGTTGTAGAGTTTGTTTATGGCAGGGGACCACCAGATTGGCTTCCTTTTTTGGAGGAGAGCATCTTGGTTCTATTGGGTATGGCGAGAGCCATGCATTTGTGTACATGTTTGTACCATGCATTGGTGTATGATTCAGCAGTCATGCAACTATTCTCCATTTGCATGGGTGCCATGAAGTTAGCCACCTCTGTGTTTAGGAGCCCAAAGTTAGCTTTGGAGAAGTTTTTCATGGTGGTTAGCTTTGCGGGGGTGGGAGGGATGTGGATTTCCATGGTGATTAGTTTGTGGTCGGATCTAACCAGGGAAGAGTTAACTATTGGTGTAGAGCAACAGTCGCCCATGTTAGTAATGACCAGGTCAAGGATGTTGCTACCTCTAGTGGGGTTAAGAATGAGCTGGTCTAGGGCATTTGAATTAATGAATTCCAGGAAACATTGGGCAAGTGTATTGGTACACGAGTAGTTTTCCCAGTTAATGGAGGGATAGTTGAACTCACCCATTGTGAGTGTTAGGTTGGACCCTAATAATCTCCAGTGTGCTTAGGAATGTGGAGTGTGAGTCTTGGGACATTGTTGGGGACCTATAGCAGGCTAAAACCTGAATCGCTGTCTTACCCAGTGTTAGTTGCACCTGAAGCATCTCTGAAGCTTTATATTGGGCTAGCATTCTGGAGGTGTGCACATCTTCTATGAATATGGAAACACCACTGCCTTTGGAGCTTCAGTCCAAGTTCTAGGGCAAAAGGTGTAGAATGAGTTGTAGCCTGGTAGTGCAGGGTTGCTTTTTGCTGCCTTGAACCAGGTCTCTGTTACAGCACAAATGTCGATGTTCTTCATTTTAAGGAGTGCTTCCAGCGAGTGCATTTTCAGATTTAGACTTCTAGCGTTGAGCAGCATGACCCTCAGATTGCATTTGTTTGTAGCTGTTATGATGGTAATTTGGTCTTTGGAACACCACCTAAAAAAGGCACTATGGGGGTGGCAAGAGCCTTGGCCAGTATCCGGAAGCCCAGGGGTGACATGCAGACCATCTCTGGCAAAACATCGAGGTCTGTTAATCATGTCATCCCAGGCAGACAGATACTGGATCCCCTTAGAATGACACCAGAAACTTAGGCAGTAGTTGAAATCGATCATTTTCTGCTTGTATACTGCGGTGGTGGTGCTGCGGTAGCATTGTCGCCTCACAGTAAGACGTTGTCCTGTTCGATTCTCAGCTAGAGCGTTTTTTGTGTGGAGACGTGCGTGAATGGGCATACCTTTGTTGAAGGTTGTGCGTCAGGGCCGGCAACTCGGCACGTAAAAATCCACTGCCAATCGTTAGCGGACCGGAGTTCCACTGTGGTGACCCCTAACTGGGAAAAGCCAAAATAAACAAAAACTGTGGTATCATTCTCTGTGATGGTAGGATGCGGCTCAGGGCTAGGGTCATACCCGCCTGGGCTACGTAATCCGAGAGCTCCTCCATGTCTCTGTTTATGTAGGAAAGGGAGGTACGTCTCAGGTCATTCTCACCCACATGCACAATGACAGAGTCATATTTGCACCTGTCATTGAGGGACCTGCATGCATGCATTATGTGGTGGATCCTGGCACCTGACAGGCAGCCGACTGTTACTTTCTCCTTATTCAACCTAGTGAGTGGGACATCAGTGTGCCTCACTATCGAGTCACCTATGACTAGTGTGTTGGGCATGCTGTTCTGCCTTAAGGGCTTTGGTTGAGTGGCACACTGTTTAGAGAGTTGTGTGTCTCGTGATTAGTGTTGTGTTGTAGTGGTCGATTGTTTCTGCCTTGGAGGTCTCTGATGTTTGGGTAGATATTTATTGAGAGCCTCTGCAAAGGTGGGTGTGTGGTTTGTGTTTTTATGTGAAGGCAGTGCTGGAGTGTTCTGGAGGGCTGTGTGTTTCATGTGGTGTGGTGCAAGTGTTGACCACCTCCTCTTGACCAGCTATTCCAGTCTTGGCTGGAGAGTGCGTGGCTTCCAATTTGGATATATAAGTGTATCTGTCACAAGTCTTAGTGTTGGGAGGTAAGAGGAGAGGGTTGTCAGTGTGCATGAGGCAGTTGCTACATTGCCTTACGATGCCCAAGTTCAACAGGTTAATAGGAGAAAGCACAGGGAACTGACCTTTAGACATGCCTGGATGGATGGGTATTAATATGTACTGGAGCCGTTTCCTTGTAGAATGTTTAGTGCTGGTAGTACTTTTGTGTGCTACAATAATTGCTACAAGAAGTCTGGTCAAGTGCTAAACTGATAAGCTAGTAAAACTGCTGGAGAGGAGAGAACTAGCAGGTCTAAGGGAAAAATTGAAGAGCAGACGTTGGCACCACTCAGAAGGTACAAACAGTCCTGGATACAGCAAATCTGTATCTGGACTAGACTAGTTAAAGGAAAGGATCTAATTCTCCTTTCAGTGGCATAGGAACTGGAGGATTACCACTGCCAGTCAAAATGCCTTCCCTTCTGACTAGGAAGCAGAATCTGACAGAGGGGCATCCTTTTTTTTTTCTTTTTTTAAACAGTGTGAGGTTCAACCAGAAGTTAACTGCTGGAAGGTAAACCCTTGACAAAACTTAGCCAGTCTTCCCTGTCCATCTCCTATGAAGCAGGATACAAATACTCATAACCTTCTATTTTCTCTTTCTAGTAGACCCCTAAAAAGACTGAACCAAGAAGGGAGATGGAGATATTCCATTGGAATCGGGCTGTTTTGGCTGGCTTTGCAGGAAAGCATCACATGCTCCTCTGAGAACAACAAAAGTGGATGTTCATAGTGTTTCACAGTTGCAGTCATTACTCTTTGGTTATCCTGCTGGCAGGCTACCCGCAGTCGGCCTGAATTCCAAAGTCTTGGTCCGGCGTCAGTTGCCGTCGCATCTTCCCTGACTTCAGTGCACCAGGGGTAGAAATGATGCAGCCAACACCATTTTCTTCTGTCTTTATTGCCGCGTGGTGCCCAAAGCAAAAGCAGTTTGCAAGTGCCAGTCAGCCGACTCCTGAGAGTTTCAAAATCGAATTTCAGATCCAAAGTCTTCATTAAAACTAAGTACCCCATTGGGGAAACTTATTTCTTGCTCCAGACCGATGTCAGAAAAAGTTAACAATTGTATTTCTTGTGGGAAGCAAATACCTCATAAGGATTTTCATTCTTACTGTATTCCTTGCCTAGGCCCTGATCACGACGTTGCTAGCTGTCGGTTTTGTGCTAGATTTAACTAATGCACTATTAAGCGTCTGTATGATTTTGCCTTTCATTACTTTGGCCGAACGTTTAATTATATAATGCCGTCGGAACAGCCAATGACCAGAGTTTATAAAACCGCAAGGAAAAGGACAGGCATCCGAGGTCCAAAACCGATGACGAGGCCCCTGCTAGGCTAGTCACCTGTTCTCAGTGAGGCGCTTTCACAGCCCCTGACGCCCGCTACCTCAGAGCCACAGGCCGCTACCGACTCCCACGAGGAGCCGAATAGGCCTCTGGATACTCAAGGTATTGGACCCTCGGAAACTATTCCCTCAGATGGGTCTGGAGCCGCTGAGCAGGCATCGGCTTCTGAGGGTGTTTTCAGACCTACACAATTATATGTCAAGCCTACCTCAGCTTCAAAGACTAAAACAGCTCTAAAGATAAAGAAACAAGTACAGCATTCTCCTGGACAGACTTCCATGCCTAAGAAACAGATGCTTAAAATGGCCAAAGACCTATTTACGTTGATCAGGGGTTCCCATCCCCCTCCTGATAGGCCTAGGAAAGAGACGCAATATGACTCTTCTGATCGGGTTTCAATTTCCTCTGACTCCTCTTCTGAACAGGGATACTCTTTTCTTCCCTATGAGAATTCTGATGCTGAAGAATCTATTCCTTCAGCCTCTCCTCCTGAGGATTATTCCTTTGGGGAAACCCTGCATATCATGAGGGAGCATTTTCAGTGGGAGAGCCAAGATTATTCATAATCTAAGAAAAGGCTCAGAGATTTTCTTTTACTACCTCAGCACAGACCTCTTGCTATTCCACCTGTACTAGACATTGTAGATGTATTTTCAGAGTCCAGCCTGTCTCCTGACTCTCTACTCCCTGCACCTGCTAAGCCAGACCGATACTACAGGGTTCGAGACTCTCAAATTTCTATATAAAAACCCTGCTGCTGACCCAGAAACTATATCTCAGGGTCCCAAAGGGGTCAAGGCTTCCACTGCAAAAAACCCTGTCCCCTCTGATAGGGATTCTAGGGCACTGGACAGATGGGGGAAAAAAGTTTACACTTCTGCTACCTTGGCTGTAAGGGCTTTAAATTGTCAGTTTCATATGCTTAAATATCAGCAATACTTAATGTCACTGCTTAAACAGAAAATGTTGTCAAATTCTGAATGTTCTGATAACAAGGAAATGCAGGATTTATTGCATGCAGCTGAACAAGTGGGAAAGCATACTTTGCAGTGTGGTTTTGATTCACTGGAGGCCTCTTGCAGGGCTGCTGTTTCGGGTTCTGTCATTCGAAGGCATGCTTGGTTAAAGGAACAGAATCTGCCTGATCATGTTACAGCGAAATGATTGGATGCTCCATTGCAGCATGATACTTTGTTTGGTGTTAAGGCAGAAGAGGTGTTGAAGAAAATGGAGGATAAAGCAAAATCCATGCAGACAGTTAAGGATTTCCTACAGGTACAGCCACCTAGATTTAGCAGGAACTGGCCTACAAAGAATTGGTCCTTTCCAGTGTCAGACAGGCCACAAAGAGGCAGATACAGACACCCCAGAGGCAGATCCCAGCCCCAAGGCTCATACAGGCCTAAACAGTGGGGTGCTTCTACCTCCAAAAGCGGAGAGGACAAATCACAACCATACAGGAATCAGTTCCAATGACTTTCCTCTGCCAGAACCAAGCACTTACCTTTTGGCAGCCCCCTTAGGGGGAAAACTAGCACTTTTTTCACCAAAATGGCACATGAATACCCAGGACAAATGGGTCTTGAACATAGTGTCTCCAGGGCTACAGGTTCCACTTTCACACCCTGCCAAGGGCAAAAGGTATGCCAGACCTGCCACACAGTCAATGGGCAGAGGCACAAAAGCAAGTTTCATCCCTCATGGACATGAGGGTCATTCAGCAAGTGCCACAACAAGAACAGGGACAAGGGTTTTACTCGAGACCTTTCCTGGTGCCCAGAAAGGACAAAGCCTGGAGACCAATACTGGACCTGTCTATTCTAAACACATTTCTGGACGTTCCAAAATTCAAAATGTTGACTCTGCAGCACGTACTGCCCATGCTGGGCAAGAAGGCTTGGCTTGTTACTTTGGACCTAAAAGAGGCATACCTGCATGTCCCAATCAGACACTATTGCAGAAGATACCTCAGATTCATAGCTGGCTCAGTGCACTACCAATTCTCTGCACTGCCCTTTGGCTTATCTACTGCGCCCAGGGTCTTCACCAAATGCCTGGCACCAGTAATTGCATTTTGCAGACAGAGGAATTCAAATATATCCTTACTTGGACTGCCTTATTCAAGCAGAGAACAAAGACATTCTACTACAGCATCTGGCGTTTGTAAAAAGATTACTAATTTGCCTAGGGTACACAGTAAATGAAAAGAAATCAAAACTAGTGCCCTCTCAAGAGATAATATTCTTGGGTGCAAGCTTAAATACAACTGCCCAGATGGCTTCTCACACCAGACAAAGACAACTGACTTCTTACTTCAAAATGTTGGCAACAAAGACCCAGTTATCTGCAAGAAAAATTCTGCAGGCTTTGGGCTTCATGGTATCCTGCATTCTGCTAATTCCATATGCCAGACGGCATATGAGGAAACTACAATATCATCTAAAAAGTGTTTGGACTCAACATTGCTACAGCCTGGAAACATTAATTACCCTCATCCCTGCCTGCAACAGGAGTTTCGATGGTGGGCACAGGCCTGTCACCACAACAAGGGACAGCCATTCACTTTGCCCACAGCCAGGCAGACACTAACAACAGATGCATCAGATTATGCCTGGGAGGCCCACATGGCAGGAAAATGTATACAGGGCACATGGCCCGCAAGCCAGATGCATCTTCATATCAATCAAAAAGAGATGCTAACGGTTCAGAATGCCCTGACAGCTTTCAAGGATCTACTTCATCCAGGACAACTACTGATAAAGACGGACAATACTACAGTCATGTGGTACATAAACAAGCAGGAAGGCACACATTCCTACCCCCTCTGCAGAAAAGCCATGACTTTGTGGGACACAGCATTGACTTATCAAGTTCTCCTGCAATCACAATTTGTGCCAGGAAAAATAAATATTCTGGCAGACGAACTAAGCAGAAACCTCATGGATCCGCACAAGTGGAAACTGGATCCACAAGTCTTCAGCATAACAAGGAAATGGGGATGCCCAGACATAGATCTATTTGCATCCCCTCACAACTGCCAACTACAGAAAGTCTGCACAAGGATTTACCACAAGCAAGCATGGAAAGTGGATGCCCTATCCTTCAGCTGGAAAAACCTAACAATATATGCCTTTCCACCACTGCCTCTCCTCCCCAAGGTACTCATAAAGGTCAGACAAGAGAAGCCAAAAATGATTCTGATTTCCCCAGACTGGCCATGCCAGGACTGGTACCAAATCCTCAAGTACTTGTCTCAAGGTCCAGCCTGGACAGTGCCTCAAACTTCTCACTTACTGACCCAACAAAACAATCAGATCCTGCACAGCCACATCAATACCTTAAATCTGGCAGCATGGCGGATAATGTAGCCATTCAGAACATTCCACTCTCCAAAGCTGTAATGGATGTTATCTTGGAGGCCAGGAGGCCCAGTACCAGAAAATCTTATGCAGGAAAATGGAAAAGATTCTGTGCTTGGAACCAGGAACAAGGAATTGACACGTTTGTACCAAATATTCCTCAGATTTTACAATATTTAACTGAGATGCTGGACAAAGGTCTATCCTTTTCATCAATTAAGATTCATGCCTCTGCCATTTCAGCCCATTACAATATGGAACCACCTATCTTTTCTCATCCTTTAATAAGATAGTACCTCAGAGGGGCCAAAAACATAAGACCCCCAAGGAGAGCACCAGTACCTGCATGGGACCTAAATTCTGTCTTGGAAAAACTCACACTTCCTCCTTTTGAGCCAGTCTCAACAGCGGATATTAAATTCTTATCCTGGAAAACAGCTCTGCTCCTAGCAATAACCTCTGCAAGACGAGTCTCGGAGTTACAGGCACTCATGGCTGTGGAACCTTTTATCATTTTCCATCCAGACAGGGTTTCTCTGAGGTTGAGCCTTACATTTATGCCTAAGGTGGTGTCCAGTGTGGCCCTTAACCAAACCATTCACTTGCCTACCTTTTATCCAAACCCACAGAACAAGGGTGAGACACTTCTGCATTCTTTGGACATACACAGACAGCTACGCTTCTACTTGGACAGAACTAAAGCTTTCAGAAAGACTGAGCAACGTTTAGTGGCATATGCTGCAGGATCACAAGGAAAGGCTATCTCAAAACAGACTATTTCAAAATGGATAGGCCATTGCATTTGTTTCTGCTACTCACAGCATGGCAAATCAGTGCCTAAGGCCATTAGGCCACATTCTGCCAGAGGAGCAGCCACTTCAGCAGCCTTTCTCAGAGGCGTACCAACCAAAGACATCTTAGAGGCTGCAACTTGGAGTTCAGTGCACATTTTTACAAAGCACTACCACTTAACTCTCTACTCTAAATCCAGAGCAGGCTTTGCCACTGCAGTTCTGCAGGGCCTCATAGCTTCTCCTAATCCTATTTAGCCCAGTCATCCATCCTCAGCTTTGGGATTCAACCCAAGAGTAATGACTGCAACAGTGAAACACGATGAACATAGTACACTTGTGTACCAACCATAAATGTAGATGTTCAAGTGTATTCATTGTTGTAGTCCAGGTTACCCTCCCACCATCCCCCTTTCATTTGCTGGGTCTTATCTGTACTTCTCTATTCTATACAACCTATGTGGTGTATTTGCTTGTAGATGAAGGAAATGCTTACCTTAGTGCATGCATGTTTTTTGGCATAATCTATTTAGCCTACCCTTTTGGGGGCATCTGACATCTGGGGCAAGAAAAACTGAAGAAAATGGCATCGGCTGCATCATTTATATCCCTGGTGCACTGACGTCGTGGAAGAGGTGACCGCAACTGACGCCGGACCAAGACTTTGGAATTCAGGCCGACTGCGGGTAGCCTACCAGCAGGATAACCCAAGAGTAATGACTGCAACCGTGAATACACTCAAACATCTACATTTATGGTAGGTACACAACTGTATTTTCTCCCTTGCCCGTCAAATTCTGGAGAACGTAAACCAGCAGGGTTGAGAGGTCAGGGGTACCTGATTTTGCCACAGTAATCAGCCAAGGAAACTGAGGCAGTGAGGGAGCCAGTGTCACTAATGAAGACTCCTGAGAAACTTCTTGCAGCAGTGAAGGGAAAAATTGAACAACCCAAAGCCTGCTGCATGGTTTAGCTGAGAAGAGACCCTAAAAAGCGAGTAGGAGATTCAGAAACAGTCTGTGAACCTTTTGACTTGAAAGTTATATTTAAAATTCATGTCAGCCCTAATAAACTAGTCCAAGCCCTTACATTTTTCTTTATAAAGAAAGCATACATTTTACACACACAAAGTTTAAAGATTTACCCCCCCCCCCAATGGAAAACTGAAGAAAAAAACACACTTTTTGAAGAATTTAATGACCTCCCACTAAAAGTACATTCTTAGTTAAAATTATAAAATTTCTTGAAAAAAGTAGACTTTTCTTCAGAAAATTAAGTGGAAGATTTTCCCCATCAGGAGCACAGGAAAATAATTTTTCTTGGGTGGAAAAATCCAGGGTACGTTTTTGTCTAGGCTTATATAGGCCTTGGGGCCAATGGCCTAGTACCTACCTGTGAACCTATAATGGTACTTATCTGCTCAGCCTTTGTGAAATGCTAGCCGACCAATCACTTGAAACCTGGAGGGAGAACACACCTCTACAGAACATTAGTTCTGGCAATCTAAATGCTACCTGCATATGACTCCATGAGCCTTTCACTAGTTAGGGCATGTGGAAGGTACCCTGAATCTTTGGATGCTGTCAGATTGTCATATTCATGGCAGAACTGTGAGGATATAGCATGTATAGCATAGGCTATTGCAGCAGTAATTTAATGATGAATATCGAGTTCTGCCCTCAGACATCTGACCTGCTTTAACAGGGACCAGCAAGGCTGCAGACGTCTTTGCAAGAATCTAGTTATGGACTTCACGGTTATTTCCCTAGACCCAGCTGTGGGTGCCATGCAGTTTGAGTCTTTATATTCTTCCTGTAATGACAGAGATGGTAGAACCGTAAACAGTTTTGGAAGTAAGGTACATGCGTCAGCCACTTGACCTTTAGGGCTATAAACTGTCAAATGAATATAGCCAAATATCAGGGCAAAGTCCTTTTAAGAGATGGATTGTTTAAGCTAGAAACAGAGCAAGTCCTGAAGATGCAAATTTTGAGGCTGGCCCATATAACTCTGTATATGATGAACTGTGGCTAAGATGCAAATGGTGTTAATGTCTACTGCTACAGGGCCAGTTATTTGTTTGCATACTTGGTTGAGGATCCAGCTATTAATGGGAGACAAGAGGCTCCCCTGGACAAAGATATTTTTTGCTTAAAACTTGACACAAGGTCTTCAAGAAACTAGAGGAAAAATGTAAAGTTGTGGAAAGAGGGTCTATATTATAAAGATGAACGTTCAGGTTGTCGGACACCTAAACATTGATAAACAGCGAAAGCTGAAAACTGTGAACGGCCACTTCCGCAGATTTTTTCGCAGAGAAAAAATTTGCTAGGCCGGCAGACAGTAAAAGAAACTTTCAACCCTAATCAAGTGTGGAGCTGTGCCCCCTCCCCAACTAAGTGTACCAACTCCGAGATCGCTCTACACTGGGGTAAAGGACAGTTTCCCAATAATGGCAAAGTTAATTTTTTTTCCTGTGAAAAAATTTGCGGAAATGGCCCTTCACGGTTTTCAGCTTTCGCTGTTTAGCTGTTGACATTTAGGTGTTCAACAGCCTCAACGTTTGTCTTTATAATATAGACCCACGGAATGAGTAAAGCAACTTTTCTTGCTCCCATATGAAGGTACAACAAACAAATCCTCTAATATTGTACTTTACCACAAGAAAGCATTCAAAAGAACAAAAATGGGGAAGAAAAGTCAGCAAAACTGCAAGATGTCCAGTTAGCCCTTCTGACCAGTCATGAGTTGGCCTAAAACGTCATCTCCCATTTTCACCAATTCCCAGTTCCCAACCTCCAGCTACCTAGGAGAGAAGACTAAACCATTTCTGGGACAAGTGGCAAGCATAGCATGGAACATCTGGGTTATGAGCATTATTTTGCATATACACAGGATAGAATTCAAAGCCTTCATACACTTTGAGAGCATCATCTTTTT
>NC_056749.1:225774583-225809583 GCF_019279795.1 Protopterus annectens
CTTTTTCACTAAAGTTTTCTCCTAAAACCTGTCCAGTCTGGTAGTTAACTGAAAAATGAGACTTTGCTATGTAAAAAATGCAATTAAAATGTGAATCTTTTTATACAGGTTCTGACACACACATTCACAGTTGCAGAGTTTTATTCAGGCCTGCTTGAGGTGTTCCCCTTGGAAATTTTACTAGAAAATGCAACAAAAAAGTACAGCAGAAATGCAATAAAACGTTATTTTTTGCTGACAGTGCTCTTAATTTTTCACAAATTTGAACAAAGAAGCTGTGTGACCATTGCAGGACTGAGTGATAGTGAACTTTCTAGCCATGAAGTCTACATGACTGCAGCAAAAAATAAATATTTGAAGATAGAGCTGATTTGACTGCCTGTTTTGACTGGGACTCAAGCTTGCAGCTTGTATAGGGAAAAGTCATCCTGTCCTTGTATGTCCATGAAGCTGTGGGAGTTGGGTTGTTTGTGCTGGCCACCTGTGGCTAATTCTCATACGTCAGACATTTTTCTGCAGATCTGATCCCTATGAAGAGCTTCATGGGTATTCTCACATAGTAGTTTTCTCCCTATAGAATATCAGCAAGTTACTGCATAATAGTACTCGATAAATTCTGAATGATTATTGAAAGAACAGCATGTATCATTCCAACTACATTAATATCTAACAGTATAGGTAGTACTGCTGACTGTCAGACCCCTCCAGAGGCATTATTAGGCACAGCAGCATAAGTGAACTATGTAATAGATTCTTTGGAGAATATTACAGAGCTTAGATAAAGAGCTATCTGGAACATACATTTTTTTTGGCTGTGATTAATGTATTTTTTGACACAAAATAATGCGTTCACTCATTCCTCCAAATTGTGCCTCTTTTGCTTGGTGTTTTGCATGAATACAGAATTTTGTGCCTATTTGTGTACATGGTATGCAGCATGACTGCCAATACTATACATATAAATTAGCAAGTTTTAAGAAAATGTGATTCACAGTGGCATAAAATTATGCTCCAGCCCAGGCGTTACTGTATGTACCTTGTCTGGGTGCTTAGCGTTTCAAAATTGTTTAGGCGACATGTAAGGCTTGGGTTAAATGCAATTTGGTAAAAGAAAAAAATTTAAAGGGATCATTGCTTTGTGACAGTACTTACCATGGTGAACCTTCTACCTCGCTGGGATATAATAAGTTGACCTTGGAGTTTGCAAAACCTAGGTCCAAGGAGAAGGGCCACAAAATGACAGATAACCTGGATAAACCTTGTCCTTCAGGGAGTCTACTTCAATTCTGCCCAGGAAAATAGGGATACAGGATAATTATGAAGTTTCTGTGAGTGATTCCGGAGTGTCTAAATTTGTGGACATTGTGAAGGGCAGCAACCCAGTCTTTACCAAATAAAGCAGAAGAGATGCTTAGGCAGGACAAAATTTCTTCAAGCTTACTATGCAGAGTAACTTATGTTTGCTGTCTGAGGTTGAGCTGGGCAGGTTGGCATTGTCGACCTCTGTTTGCAAGTAATGATCAGTCTGTGATGTCCATGTTCCAACCCTGGCCAGTGTTTTATTGTGGTTGACTACAGAAATATGGTGAAAGCTTCTTTACAAGCACAGATAAAGATGGGGCTTTTTCTTTCCCCCTCAGGTTCTTGGGTGGCCAGGGAACACTCTTCATTTACTATTTTTTATGCATCCTCATCAATACTCGTTTATAGCAGCAATTCATGATTTGGCAAGAGAGCAGCCCCTCCAGTGCCAGATCAATGCAAATTGGCTAAGTAACTTTAGCAGTGTTTTTTTTTTTTTTTTTTTAAGTCGTATCATATCAGCAGCAACACTACTGATGCAGGCAGTGGCAGAGAATGCTTTATGCCAAGCTTCCTTTCAACCCTGAGTCTTGGAATCCGTGTCAGTGCCTGCCTACCTGATGTTTAAGCAGTCTGTCTCAAGGGGGTAGTTGCTGAGCTCTGTTTCAGGTGACCTCTTAATGTCAGTTGATTGGTTCCATTAGCTGCAGGTTTCAATGTCGGCACCAACTCCCTCTGTTCTTTGGAGCTGAGTTGGTTCTCAACATCGGTCGTTGCATCAACACTGCAGTCTTCCATCATTGGTACTTGCTCAGGCTCTGGTTTTAACCCTAGACCCTCCCTTACATGCTTTTGCAGCCTGCCCATCTTCTGCCAGTAGGTCAGAATATCAGATAGCCCCTTGGTAGAGTGTGACTTTGAAACTTTGAAGGTTCTCTTATTCTGTTTACTCTTCCAGCTCAGATTTGTGCCCACCTAGACAAGAAAGGAAGGCACTTCCATATGAGAAAGCACACTAACTCCCCTTGTAGTCCGTACAGAAGATGTAGATAACAAGGATATGTAGGTGATTTCACAGCATGCCTCCAGATTACCTTAAGTTTGATGTAGTTGTAATGATGTAAAAAGTGGGTGAGTGACCCACAGTGCCCTCCTCTTATGTGGAAAAGATTTTGCAGGAGATGTTCCCCTTTCCTGCTTTGACATCCTGGATGGCTCCCCTTTGTAGACAAGGTTATCTCTCTCATTATCAGGGAGGCTTTGAAGGTGCCAGATGATGTGGCTTCTGTTCCTTGGAGACTAGGTGAGATCCTCTTGTTTTCTAAGGATTAGAGCATTTCGGTCCAGAATCCAGTCATTGATTCTTTCATTATGGCAGCAGCCCTCAGTAAGGTTCCCACACAGTCATGTATCCCCCTGATAAAAACCAGGATGTTGAGCCACTTTATGGAGCAGGTGTGTGCAACTTCCACAGTTTCCTTCAGGACATTAAACCACCTATCACATTTGCTACATTTTCATTGTGAGTTTGCTGATGAAAAGGTCAAGACACTAGAAGTGTCTGTAAATGTTAGAGTTGAAAATCAGACTTGATTCTCAGATGTGGCATCATTATCATTTCTAACACAAGTATACATCTGACATGTAATTTTGCAGATGGCTCATTGAGGACTGCAAGAACTGTTATTACTGTGTCCACCACACATGGCTGTCACTTACCAGTTTCTTTTTTATTAATGCTGCTTTCAGTGGAACCAACTTGTTTGGGCATTAGATGAGAGAAAACTGGATGTGAATGAGAAAGGGGAGGACTGTAGGTGTTTTGAGAATCCCCAGTGCACTTTTTCAAGGATACAAGAGAATTTTCAACAGTTAAGCAGAGTAGACCAGCAGCAGCAAAAAAAAAAAAAAAACTTGCAGCCCTGAGAATTTCTAGAATGAAAATTCACTTTGAAAGTCAAAATTCCATTACTTGCGTATTATCACAACCAGATTTCTAACTTTGTGTACATCAGAATGTTTTCACTCCTTTTAAAACATTTTTTCTCATTTACATTTAGTAAGACTGAATTGAACTGTATAGTTTTTACATAGCTTTAGTTCAAGAAAAATAAACGTTTGTAGGAAAATAACATAAATCAGAATTGCAAGTTACCTTACTGCTGGTAGAAGTATAGAATTTTATGGTTTATTTGCTGTGATGTAAAAGTACTCCCGGCAGACAGAGGACTGGCAGATTTATATGCCTATACTTCTTGTAAGATTGAAGAAAAACAGCATATTGGTGTTAATTATTCATTTTTGGAAGATGAACATCCAACAAAGAAAACAAAGTAATTGTTTGCAGTAATTTCAGAGCTGATTTGCCCAAGGCTGCATCCCATGTGTAGAGTAAGGGAGGGACCACTACTATAAACCTTTGCTTCATTTTAAGCAATTACTGCAATACATGATCGGAACGCCTTGTTTAAAAGAAAGGTGCATGGTACATTTGCGGTTTGTGATACACGGCATTAATACACATTTCAATTCATTGGTATTTGAAATGATTATTATAGAAAAAAAGTGCATATTTTAATCCTTACTATATTTTATTTTTGCAAGTGAACTAATGTATTCTTTAACCCAAGTGGATGAAAAAAGTACAATGAACTTGGAGGCTGGCCAGTTTTTCAGTGTCACTGCCAGCAGTAAAAGGCACAAACCTAATTTTAAGTTATTGTAAATAGCAATTGAGAGCAAAACAGTTTTGAGGAGCACTCTCTGTTTAAATGTCATTAGTTACTGTAACAACAGTACATGTACATGTAGAACATTTTAAAGTAAGAATTGCATCCCAGCTGTAACGCAGGTTATTATGCAGCTCATCTGAAAAGTAGTACAAAGAAGTGAAACACATACAGAATTGCAGTTCTCCCACTTTTCTGATCATTTTAGCACACAAAATGGTTCTCTGCTCTGTGTTTTAAAAACACGATTGATAAAAAAAGGTTTCCGCTTGCAGTTGGTTGACACTCCTGCTTATGTTTCTTACTCCTGTTCGTGTTTCACAACCAATGTGATACAAAAGCAGTTATCAGTTTACACACCCCTTTTCACTCCAGGATGAAGTCATTTCACGAAAAGATTATGAATTAGACAAGGTTACAAATCTGGTTGCAATAATAGGCAAGTAACGAAATTCCATACTTAACTAAGGGTACGGTGGCTGTTTGTCTTGGGATTTGCAGTAGCAGTATCCTTGAAGCCTTGCCATGCTGTCGTACTTTAAAACCAGCCTTGGTATGTTTGTCCTGCTGTGTCTGTAGGTGTGGATGTCAGTCAAGCATGACAAATGGGTTTTGATGGTTAAATTTGGAGGCTACAATATCGTCTTCCACAGCCCACTTTCTGACATTGCTAATATACTACATAATACAAAGAGAGTAAGAAGAGAATTTAAACATCCTTCAAAAAAGTGCTATCCAAGAGGTTCCACCAGACTAGAGAGGAGAAGAGATTGATACTTCTCCAGGTTCTAGTTTCTGTTTAGGTCCTAAATAGACCAGGGATCTCTGTCCAGTTTCAGATCTCATTGGTTTCAGTAATCGTGGTGCAGTTATTTTTTTCCTTGCATGTCAAGAGGAGACTGGGTGGCTGTTTGGACCTCCAAGACACACATCTGCACGTAAAACTGAAAAGGAAATTCGTGGAGTTTCCTACAGTTCTGGGTCAGTGCCATTCACTTTTGGTTTGCTCTGTTCCATTTGGTCTCACCCTAGCCCATAGGATATTTAACAAATGCATGGCCACAGCTGGGGAGAAATCTGAGGCTGTACAGGGTCAAAACATTTCCTTACTGTAATTGGTTCCTAACAGTTTTGACTTTAGTTTCAGATCAGTGCAAGGCCCTCTGCTTAAGCTGTTTAAATCTTTAGATATTACAGTGAACAGTGCCAAGCCACAGATGCAGTCATTGCAGATCCTTAATTTATCAGATGCTTGCTAGCCACAATGTTGTGCAAGGCCAGTCTTCCAGAAAGGATCTTTCCAGTTAAGATATCTTTCATCTTCTTTGTGTTGACTGAGTTCTGTCAGCCCTTTGCCTCAAAGCCTTAGGATATGTGTTGTTCTCAGGGTGGAAATGGCACTGGATTAATGGAAAAATATAGGTACTTTTTACTTCTATCATCCTCCTGCAGACCCATATAGACGCTGAACCAGGATTATAGAATATTTAACAATTACAGCAAAGAGAATAGAAGGGCTGGTTGGCAGACACAGTCTGAGGAGACCTGTATGGGTTTGTGGGAGGACAGAAAGAACATTTGACAGAATAGAGTGCTTTTAATGACTGGGGATGTGAAGGGGACAAAAGTCCATTACTGGCGCAGAGTTTGGATGCTGAGAAGGCTTTTGATAGTTGAATGGGACATTTGTTTAAGTTGATACTTCAGATGGGTTTCCCTTAGGAGGTTCCTGTGAATGTTGGTAAAGGTTTAGTATGGGTGCTGTACTGAGTGGCAAAATTAACTCAACACTGTCAAGTGGAGTTCAGTCTAGAGTGGCAAGGGGCTGCCATCTCTCTCTCCTTATTTGTGATTTACCTGGAGCCCTTAGTAATAATGACAAACTCTGCTCTTATGAGATATTAGTGGCAGGATGAACACCTGAGGATTTCAGGTTTTACAGATGCTATCTTAACATGGATTTGATCGGAGGATGATCTCTCCAAACTCTGGATCCTACTTAAGTTATTTGGTTAGGTGACAGATTACAAGGTATTAGTAATAAGAGCATTAGCAGTTAATTTTGGCTCAAGACTGAGAGTAGGTTATCTATTTCTAAAGAGAAAATGAGTAGCATCAAGGTACTGCTTCAAATGTGTAAAGCGCCTATCCGAGTCTTGGCCCAGAGGGTCCAGAGCTTGCAAAATGCTTGTTCTGCCTCACATCCTTTACCTGGGTTAGGCTTTCTGGATATGGCCGAATATCAGCCAGTGATGGTCCAGACATTTCAGGAAGCCAACAGGAAAAGGATTGATAACCAGGATGATTAAAACCATAGCAATAATAAGAAGCAACCATATTTAAGTGGATAGCTGGTTGGGAAAGTATGTTGAATGTAGAAATAAATGTGTAGAATTAGACCCAATAGCTGGAATGATTAGAACCACCGCAAATACTCATACATTTAACTTTTTTGAATGGAAGTGTTTGCATAAGTACTTTTATACACCTAGGTGATTAAACAAAATGTTTCCTGTGACACTAGTCACATTGAGTTGTAAAATGGGTCAAATAGGGGACTAGAGCCACATTTTGAGGACTGCCAGTGTACTTGGATCATGTACTAGTGAGGCACCAGCCAATTAAAGTGGAAAATGTATAAGCCTGGATGTTGGTACAGCTTTAGATAAGTCAAAATTATCCATTTTACATCTGATAATACCAGTACTGAAAAAAGTAATGAGACGCTGGAGAACAAGAGGCACTTCTACTGGAAAGGAGCTAATGAGGTTGTTAGCAGTTAATGGGCGAGGAGGAGGACCTCTTGATAAAAAGGCAAAATGGAAAAAAAATAAATAAATGGTGGTATTGGTTAAGATATTTAAATTGGGATTGCAACCAAAAGCTGCAGCAGGAAGACGTCTGATTTACCATAATGTAGGGGTAGTGCTATTTTTTTTTTTTTACTAGATAGACTGTGGCAGGGAATATTAAGGGAAGGTTGAAGGATCAGTTTGTCTGAGCATACCCATATGGAATGGGGATAAATACCTTTTCTTTTTTCTGTTTTTATTTTGTGAGTTTACTATGTGTTATGGCATTAATCTAATTGTTATAGTCTATTTATGGAATTAATTGTGTTAGATTTTGTTGAAGAAAGTAAGATTATTATGAATAGCTAGTATGGTATCTGTGGACATAAACTGGCTTATATTTTTGTTTAGTGATTTTAATACAATTAACATTAGAAAGAAAAAGGTTAGGATATGTAGTGGATACTGATGTTCATCATATTGATCACTGCTGCAGTAGTCTTGGCTGTTTATGGGTTGTATCTTACCAAGGCTATAACAACTGAACAGCTTCTAAAACTTCAGGGCATCTTCCATGTGTCCAAACTGTCTGGCAGCTTGAGCTGAGCTGACTAAAAGACCCTTCAGAGCTTTACTGCTGCTGAACAGTAAGCTCCTCTGAGAATTTTGGGGATTGATGGCTGACTTGTTTCCCCCAAATAGAACTTATCTGCCCAGCAAAGGAAAGCACCTTTCATTTTCTTAATTTTGTTGATATTGTATTACTTTACTCTTCAGGAAAGTTATTTTAAAGCTAGGAGTGTTGGGTTTTAACACACTGTCTTGAGACTGTAAAGCACTTTTTTTCCCATCAGTTTAAAAGTAGTGTGTAAAGTAACTAAAAACATTCTGTGTAAAAATTGTGGTAGTTATTCTTTTGTGGGTGGTATAGAGTCTTTAAGAGCTTTTCACTGTGTTTCTGTCAAAAATGTATTTTTTTGGTAAAATAGTAATGTTTACCAGTTATTTCTGCAAGTTTTCCCAGAGGAAAGACCCACCATTTTTGTGTTGACCTTGGAACAGTTTACCGGTCCAACTTGTTGGTCCTTCTTCCATCCACAAAAAGAGAAAGTTCAGCAAATAACCTTTGCTACCACAGTAGGCTAGCAATTTGTTCTGGCCATCTGTACATCTTTTATCCCATATCCCTCTGGTGTAGTACCTACAGCCACTGTAGAAGAGGGGTTAACCACCTCCACTGTGGCTACTGGGGTCCCCTCATTGGGCAAGGGAGAGTAAGTTTTTTCATTCATGGGAGAGGGAGCAGAGGGGATTTCCCTGTTAGAATGCTGAGCCCATCGCTTGTGGAAGCAGCTGCTGACATTAGTAAAATGGTTGGACACCATTTATTCCTGTCAGAAAGAAACAACAAACTAAGCCTGTATCATCTGCTCCTCCTCAAGTTTCTTTGGTTAGTTTACTTAGTCTGGCTCAGAGTTTAATTCAGGCTATTGATCCTTCTTTTTAAAGTAGTTTCTGGTAAAAGAAAGATACAGGGATGGATACAGTTTTGTTTCCTTATTTCTGATTCAGAGACTGGAGAGATTGTCCCTGTGGTGGTTTCAGTTTCTCTTAAACTATTGCTGGAATGTTCCAGTGTTTTCAGTGGGAGAACACGGAGGTTTCTTAGTCCCTCAGAAAATACTATGAGTTGTTACTGAAGGACTTTCCAGAACCTACACCCATTCCTTCTGTTTGTCTGTTTTAGAGGATGTGTTATGGATGCAAATTTCCTGATGCCCCAATAAGACAGCATGAGTAATATTATGTCTTCTAGATTTTCATGCATTATTCCCAAACCTGACCCAGCAGCTATGGCTTCAATTGATCTTGCTGCTGTTAAGCACTTGGTTTATTCCAATCCTTCTCTTTCTGCTAAGGATGGGAAAATTATTCTGCAACTTTTATTTTCAGAATTTTAAATTGTCAAGCTCACGTATTAACATTTGATGTCCTTCTATTCCAGTGTTGCAGTATTCATGATGTGGGATTTTCCATCTCATGCAATCTGACGCCGGCTCCTATACAAAAGCTTAAGCTTGGCTGCTGTAGGTGTGTGGGACGTTACACATAGGGCCATAAACCAGGAACCTTAAATGTGACGTCTGCATGCACAGACCCCAGAACATTTCAGCCACAGACGTCACTTTAATCGTTCAGCTCCAACTCATGATTACTTTGAAAAGAGTAGTACGCTTTTGGGTTTATTTGTTTTTCAATAAAATTGCTTGTGCTTGGTTTGCTGTAGTTTCTTGGCAGATGTCAGATAAAAAAGGCAAATGTAGTTGCTGCCGTCAGATGCCGCACAAAGATACCCACGATAGGTGTTTATTTTGTCTAGGTAAGGACCACGACCATATGTTGTGTTCCATTTGCCAGCTCATCATGCCCAAAATGCTTCGCAGTCATTTGGCTGTATTAAATTTATACCTAGAGACCCAGCGTCAGGAAGTCCCATGAGTCAGCTGCCCAACCCGAACCACCCAGGAAAGAAGGCCAAGGTTTCCAGGCCTATTCCTACTACTGATCCGCTGTCGGGCGTCCTGTCTGCTTCTGAGATAGGGGCCGAGGAATGCCCGATTTCTGTGTCAGCTTCTACGGTTCCCATTGAGGAAGTCATTTCTGCAGCCATGGAAAGCACGTCCATGGAGACTATTCAGAGGTCATCTCCAGCAGATGTCGAGGGGGAACCTCTTGTTGGCTGACGAGTCCTCTCCTACTGCAGGCCAGGCCTCAATTCCTAGGGAATCCCCGAAGCCTACGCCTTCCAAGAAAAAAAAACAGAAGACAAAACATTTCACTCCTCCTCCTGAAGCACAGCCAGATTGCCAGTCTTTTACAAACTCTGTTATGCAGGCCTTCATGGCCCTTAGGCCCACAGGCCCTATACCTTCCTCCATCCCTGTGTTCAGCCCTCGCCCAGCCTTTGCCTCTTCTCCCCACCTTCCCACTACCCAAGAGGGAGAACAACAACAATATTAATATGATTCCTTCTCAGAGGAATCAGTCTCATGTGTCTCAAATTGCTTCCCCTGTGGAATACTATTCCCTAGATGAAGACTCCATTGAAGGGGAGTCCCCACCTGAAGATACAACTTTTGGAGAAACCAGAACTAAAATGGAGTACTTCAAGTTGGGCACTACCTTGATGTCTGACACCCAGAAGATGTGTTTTGAACTTCGGCAACTTGAGTCTCCCTCTCCTTCAGCTATGCCTCCTGTGCTTCCAGCCTTCCTGGATGCATTTAATGCTGTAAGAACCTAGACTCACAGCCTCCAGCCCCTAAAAGACCAGACAGGTTTTACAAGGTACCTGATGATCAAATATTCATGGTAGAACCTCCACTGGCAGACCCAGCTGTCATTGGCTCCTGACAGTCTAGACAGGTACCCTCTGCCTCTATTCTGCCCACAGAAAAGGACAGTAAAACCATGGATAGACTGGATAAAAAGGTGTACACTTCCTCTACCCTACCAAACACACATGGTCAAATACACTCCGGATCTAGTGTTCCAGGCCTCAACCTTGCTAGCCTCAACACCTGACTGTCCCAAGTCTGACATTGCTTCAGAACTGTCCCTAACCACCCAAGTGGCTAGACACTCCATCAGGTGTAGTTATGATGCAACAGAAGCCTTGGTCAGGTCTGTAGCTTCTGCATCTGCCCTTCAGAGATATTCCTGGCTATGCTTACAACCTCTTCTATAGGATCTCAAATCCAAAAGTATGGATGCTCCACTGGACCACAACCTACTTTTTGGCAGAAATTCAGCTGAGCTCTTCAAAAACCTGCAAGAGAAAAGCAAAGAGCTGCAAGACTTCAAACATTTGCTGATGTCCCCTTTCCCTAAGTACTGTAGGAATTGCCCAGCAAAAATTTCTTTTGTCAGGAGGATCCTTTCCTCTTATCCTTCCCCCTCCAGACCTAGAAGAGGATCCAGGAGACAGACTTACTCCAGACCAATTAACGATCAAACTCCCCTCCAAACAGCCCTTTCTGGACAGAGGGGGCCCCACTTCTGTGTGACTGCCTTGCCCACCTTCTCTTGTCTGCCAGCCTACCCCACTGCCTCCCCTTTTGGAAAACCATCACTTCAGACCAGTGGGGCCTTTACGTCATTCAAAATGGGATACTTTCTATGTTGGGGGGGAAAAACCAAGGCCAAAAACCATCCCCTTCCCATAAAAAAATGGCTCCATCTCTTCCCTCTCCTTCTACAGGAGCTCCTTTCCCTAGGAACTATAGAACCCATCCCTTTGGGCCAGGAAGGAAAAGGATTCTACTCTTGTCTATTCCTAGTCCCCAAAAAGGAAGGTCCTTGGAGACCCATACTAGATCTTTCCTTCCTAAATTGGTTCCTAAAAGGTCCATCATTCAGGATGCACCCTCTGCAAACTCGCCTACCCTTGATACCACCCCAAGCCTTTATGGCTACTCTGGACTTAAGCTTACCTCCACGTTCCCATCAAGCTCTCCCACAGGAAATTCCTGAAATTTACTGGCATTTCCTCACATTTTCAGTTTACAGCCTTGCCCTTTGTCTTATCTACTGCTACAAGAGTTTTCACAAAATGCCTGGCTCCTGCCATTGCATTTTGCTGAACCAAGGGTATCCAAATATACCCTTATCTGGACAACATTCTCCTTCTAGTGGAATCAGAATCCATGCTCCAAAGTCACGTAAAATTCACCATGACCTTTCTGCATACCTTGGTGTTCACCCTAAACCTTCAGAAATCCTCTTTTCACCCCCCAGCAGGACAAAGTTTTCCTGGAATGCAGGATCAGATCAGACTTGATGAGATCCTTCCTCCCACAGGACAAAGTGCAGTCTTTCTCAAGTCACTTCCAAGGCCTTCTTTCTGTATCCCACCTTTCCGCAAGGCAAAAACAATACATTGTCAGGGAGATGATTGCAGTCTTGTTGGCCCTCCAGGCCTTTCTCCCCATCCTTCAACCAGGCCCTTCTTCACAGTCTTACAGACAACACCACAGTCATGTGGTACCTGAACAAACAAGGAGGCGACAAAGGCCTATCTGTTATGACAGATAACCCTACAGATCTGGGAGCTAGCCACCCAACACAATCTTTTCCTGCAGGTCTCTTACATCCCCTCTCAGGAAAACAGGCAGATTTGCTCAGCAGAACATCCTCTTACCTTCTTGAATGAATGCTAAACAGGGAAACCTTCCTAGACATAGTCCACCAGTGGGGCACACCTCAGGTGGATCTGTTTGCCTCCCCCCAAAACAGACAACGAGGCAGATTCTGCAGCAGGGATCACACTCCTTCAGCCTGGAGAGTGAATGCCTTCAGCTTTCCTTGGAAGGGGATATTCCTTTATGCATTCCCCCTTTCCACTAATACAAAAGGTCCTTCTGAAAATCAAGAAGAACCAACCAAAAATCTTGCTTGTGACTCACTACTGACCAAGGCAACACTAGTTCCCCCTTTTTCACTCTTTAGCCAAAGGCATCACCACACGTTACCCAACAATCTTCTCTGAGGATGTGCTTTCAATCCTGAGGAGGCCAGGGAAACCAACTACTTTTTCTAAATGGTGTCTTCTTAAGGACAGGGACCCAATAGTCCACCTTTCAGCCTGCAGGCCTTTCTCAAAGGCCTAGACACTTTCCATCCTGGGGGCAGCTATCTGGTCTAAGGTTCACACTCTGAAACCAGGGCCAGAGAGCAATCCTGCAAGGATTCCTGCATCCTCTACCTCTGCCTCCTCCCATCACTCTTATTGGAATAGAAGGACATAGAATAGTTTGTAAAATCATCAAGTTCTGAGGTCTGAAAAATCCCACACCATGAATATAATACCATGGAAGAGAAGATTTTACATGGTTATGGTAACGGTCCCACACCATGAATACTGCAACATGGAAAGAGAAGGACATCTATGGTTATGGTATTTTTTTACACAATTCTTCTTCGATAAAAATTCAGGTAAACAGATGTTTAAGAAGAAATTGCAAGGGAGTTCCAAAAAAGAAGTCCCAGTCCTCCCAAAAGCAAATAGTCTGACAATTCTGACTGTTCAAGAGAGATGTTTCTAATGCTAAAGAAGGAAAATGCTTGAAGACCAGTTCTGAATCTGC
The DNA here is from genome assembly GCF_019279795.1 of Protopterus annectens. Lineage (NCBI taxonomy): Eukaryota > Metazoa > Chordata > Ceratodontiformes > Protopteridae > Protopterus > Protopterus annectens. Next base: position 225,787,553 of record NC_056749.1, read on the forward strand.
TTGTGGTAGTGCCCAAATTCAAAATAATGTTAATTCACAACCGACTATCCACTGAATCAGAGTGTTCAAAAGGGGTCTAGCTCCAGTACATCTCTTTTCCATAATTAGATGAGTTGCTTATCAAAAATTCAAATGTCTTTCTTGATTTCCTACACACGAGGTTGTTTTCCTGGGGTGTGAACTAGACACCTCAGTTAAAAGAGCTTTTCTTCCACATGAAAAAAAACATATCTTTATTTAGAGCAATTTCTAAGGTTTTCCACTCAAACTTCGGTCACTGTGAGGGAACACCCTCAGGATTTTGGGTCTCATGGCATCTGATTCCCATGATACACCTAGCAAGATACAAGAATGATAACATGATATCTAAAATCCATTTAGTGCAAGTATCGACACTCATTATCTTTTCAAATACCACTGCTGAAATTTGTAAGAAGAGAGGTCTTTGGGCGGAGACAACAGATGTCCTTAAATCCAGGTGGTCTGTTGTCTTTCCCTGCTCTAAAGCAACCAGTCACTGCAGATGCTATGAGCTTTGCTTGGGTAGCAGTTTCAGAAGGGATAAAAATACAGGCAGTGTGGGACACATGCAAGCACATAAATGTCAAGAAAGGTGCTTGCCATGATCAAGGCAGTCAACTCTCTGAACCATCTTTGGACCTACATCAAACAAACAGAAACCTGTTTGTTCCTGCTTTGCAGACCAGCCATGCTAGCTTGGGATTTAGCTTCACAGCATGATCTCACTCTACAAGCATCCTACATTCTGTCAGAGTAAAGCTGTGTGGCAAACAAGCTGAGCAGGACCAGGGCAGACCCTCACGAATGGAAACTAGATTAGGGGATCTTCCAAGATTTGATCCATCTGTAAAGGAGCTCAACTAGACCTCTTTGCTTCCTCTCCAAGCAATCAGGTGACAAGACTGCCCCAAAACTCCATGGAAGACAGATGCCTTTTTTCCTTGGACAGGAATGTTCCTTTATGCTTTTCCACCCTTTCCATTAATATACAAGGTACTTCTGATGATTCAGAAGGAATCCCCAAGAACATTTTGGTGACTCCCTTCTTTTTGGAAGTATTAGGCAAAAAACCAAAAAAGCTTTTCAGAATAGTCTTTTTAACATGTAAATGTTAAGACCGGATGCAGTTTTCTGATCAACCATAGAATTTTAGAAAAATTATGATCTGTTTATATTTTATATGTGATTGGTCCATGTTTATATATTAGAACCAATGACATGGAAGTGTTTGAATGTTTACTACTGGCTAATTCTCTTTACAGTAACCAGTGGAGAAGGAACAGCCTTTTTAGCATGCAAATGTTATGATTGGATGCAGTTTTTCTGATCAACCAATAGAGCGTAAAAAAACTGACTTATTTACGCTTCATATGTGATTGGTCTATGCTTTTTTACTAGAACCAATGACTTGGAAGTGCTTGTATGTTTTGTATTGTGCATTTGATTTTATAGTGACCAGTGAAGAAGGAATAGCCTTTTTAGCATGTAAATGTCATGGTTGGATGTAGTTTTTTTGATCAACCAGTAGAGGTTTAGAAAAAATTATGATTTATTTACTTTATGTGATTGGTTAAGAGATGCTTTTTAAAAAAACATGGACTGTTGAAGTTTTAAGACATGAAAAAGGGATTATACCCGAAAGTTTCTGTCTTTTTGTGTAATAACTTGTTTTGCTTTATTAAAGTATTAGTTTTATGCGCATTCCTGTAGTGGATTTGGTACTTTGTTTCTACATACATTTGGTTTCTAGAATGAAATGAAGTTCTTAAGTTTAGTAATCTTTTATTATCTATTTGAAATTTAAGAACAAGATAATTATGGTCAGAGATGAACAAGGAGGTATGGAAAAAAGGAAATTTTTGAGTTTAAATCCTGAGAAACATAAATTTTATCTGTTATAGTTTGGGTGTCAAATCTGTGATCCTGATGAGAAAAGTTTAATGAATTTACTTTTATATTAAATGTGTCAAATTAAACACCTCAGTCCACTTTTTAAGCAGTTTTGCAGTAGAGGTGAGATGAAGAGGTCTTCTGTTAGTAGTATCAGAGCTGTCTATAATGCAGTTAGTCTCCTCCCATTATTAAATTACCTTTATATATGTGAAACTAATATAAATTTACTAGTGTCCAGATCCTGTTGCTGAATTTCAATATAACAGGAGACATTTGGGGATTGTTTTTTTTTTCCATAAGATCATTACTCCTCTAGTCTGTGATTTATAGAAAAATTCTTGTTTTAAAGTGAGTTTCTTGGAGAAAGACTACTTGTGTTTTATTTAATTTTAAATACCTTAAGTTCAGTCTCTTCCTTGGATTGTTCAAGCTGTTAGTATTCAAAGATAGTAATGTTAGTTCCATATATGACTGTAACTGATCTTAGCAATGATATTCTGTAGATGTCTAAAGATTTCAACAGTGTAATCTGTCTAGTATTCTTTGTCATTATACATTGTGTCTTGAATCATGCCTAAAAAGGAAAAAAAAACATAACTCAAAAGATGTTATATAAAATGGATTAAACTTAAATAAAACATTCCCACATCAAACATGGAATGAGAAACATTCCTGGTCCAATAGATAAATATTGATCTATCAAACTATCCCTCATATCTCATCTAACAACGCATATCTGAGCTCTTAAAGACAAAAATAAATAAATAAATGAAGGAGACTACTTAGGTTCATAGGTAGCTACTAGGCTATTGGCCCTAGGGCCTATACAACCTGTCAAGCAGACCCACAGAAGTGATCCCGGGGTGAATTTCCTATTACCCATCCAATCATCAAGATTTTGTTTGAAGAGTTCCAGAGTATGGGAAGTCTCTGGGACAGGAATCTTATCTCTCCAGCATGTTCTGTTTATTGTGGTGACAAGGTTTAGGTCCCTAGAGCATGTAGCTCGGAGGGATTGGGATTTCTTTAAGTGGAGCATGTCCAACAGCTCTGGGTTTGACATAGCTTTGTATAAAGAGCAGAGATATACTCTGGAGTAGGCGGATATATGCGAACGGAGTAACACATACATTATGAGATGTAATATTGTAGGTGTTTATTTGTGTAATTTGTATTGTGGAAATTAAGTAATAGTAACATTTTGGAAATTTATAATGTACAAATAATTACATAATATATATATCATCCCATTTCATAAATTTTACTATAAATTGTATGTATCTGGAGCTTTTTTTCCCTGGTCTCCACTGAAAATGGGCCACAAACCCAGCTGAACCAACCCGGTTAACAAATGTCACTAAGTAAAACTGTTACTGTGAACACTTCTTAAATGAGCTATTTTTTTCTTATTATGACAAAGCTAAATTTAAACTTCCCCTTAAACCGCTTGGTTAATTATTAATAATATATATCCATTTCAGGGGGAAAGATTTAAATCAGTTTAGTAAAAAAAAATGATCATAGTTTCTCATATATTGTCTCTGTATTCCTTCTTGTAACTTGTTTTTGACCAAGAAACTTCAGTTACCTGCTATTGCTTATCAGTAGATCAAGCTGTTTTCCTTCCTTAAATATGCAAGGATAATCAAATGCATATTTAATTTATGGAACTATTATGTTCCAAACAACTCCTGATTATATATGACAGAAAATGAAGAACTAATACAAATCTCCATGTGAATATATACACATATCATTAGCAGAAATATTAGTGCATCAATATATATAATGGATAATAAGTGACTCGTTGTTCCATATAACATTAGATATATGGCTCCTAATGCTTAAAAGTCATTCCAAATTATATTAGAGCTATTTGTCTTTTCTAACAGTCAGTGAGTGCTGTCCATATATGTGGCTTATAAACAATGAAATCTCCACCTTCCTTTGTTTCCCAGACTATTAGTCAAGTTTCAAAGAATTATTATAAAAATCAAACCTTTGAAATATTATTTGATAAATTAGCGATTGTTTATCTCAAAGGGGGAATGAATATTTTAAATTGTGCATGTGAGGGTCATCTGACAACATATTCCCCTCATTTCCTGTTAGTAGCGGCAAAAGAAGCTGAGACTTGAGCTCTGATGCTGTGAGCAGAAAAACAGTTTGTTACAGCTTGTGGAGCATTCACAAGGTCAATGAAAGCTTCACGTCACTGTTTAATAGAACTGTTGAAAAAAGTAAAGTTAAATCAAGACAATGTTTAAACAGTCACTTTAAAATAAACGGGAATGTGTTACCATCGCTCCCCCTGTGAGATTAGAATACCAGAAGCACAAAAAGAAACTTTATAACAAAGTATTTAACAGCAAAGCATGCCATTAAACAGTGTTCATGAGTAGTGTAATGTACTGATGTAGAGAAACACGTATAAACAAAAGAAGGTTATAGCCTTAAAGAAGATAACCTAAATCATGTACATTCATTTAAGTGCACGCAGATACCTCAAAAATGATTAGATTCACTAAAATGAGAATACAATAGAAGCTTAACCTCTTTCACCTTTGTTACATGAAAACCATTGTCAGTATTTTAAGATGTTTAATATTAAATTAATTATGCTGCTGTAGTAATTTAATGTTTGAGTTTAAATATGTTTACTGCTGATGCAAGTTCTGTAGGTGAAGTTGAATGGAACTATTTCCAAAGAAATGGTAATATTTAGTAAGAAATATTTAAGCTGGTTATAAATAAAGATAAACTGATATATTTAATACACAAATCATTTAGAAGTTGATGCTTTGAGAAATTTAGTAGTAGTAGATGTATTAGTTTGTGTTTTGTTTTTTTCTTTCTGTCATCAGTCCAAGAGTTCTTGTCAGTTGCTCTCTGGAAGGAAGGAAGGAGATGACCAATCCATATCCTCTGGAATTTATATTATGTTGTTTTGATGAATAAAGAGCCCTCTTCTAGACTGTTAAAATTTCTCACTTCATTTGAAAGGTGGATTTTGATTTTGGCTGTATAGATAAGTTGTGCTTTAATATTGTTCTGTTTAAGAAGTTTTATAAGTGGCCAGCATTTCTTCCTCATGTCCAGAACTCTAGTGGAATAGTCATTATCAAATCTAATCTGATTCTGGTTGTATTTCAGAGAACCTTTTCTGCAAGCTGATTCTGAGCACAAGTTCTTTATCCAAGTAAGACAAGAATTTTATTATAATTGATCTAGGAGGTATAGAAGGTGAGGTTGAAACTGGTTTCCCAATGGCTCTGCATGCTCTTTCTATGCCATATGGGAGGCTCTTTAAGCCTAAGACTTCAGTTATCCAGGTGTTTAAGAATAAAATAATATCATCACCTTCAGTTCTCTCAGGTAGTCCAAAGATTCTAATAGTAAATGATCCTTCCCTATTCTCCAAGTCATCTATTTTATTGAGAAGCCAGGTGTTCTGCTTAAGGAGAAATTCTATTTGAGTTTCTTCTTATAAGCTTGATTCGTTTTCTCGAAGCTTAATTTCTCTTCTAGGTCCAGATCAAGCTTTGCTAGGACCTTTCTCCAGGGCTCCCGGGCTCTTCTACTTCCACCTCCCAAATGTAATAAGCCATGGAAATCTACCCATATAGGTAAGGCTGCCGCAGAAGAGATCAGTATGATGAACATACTACAATTGTGTAAGTTGAATGTACCATAACTGTAGATGTTTGAGTGATTAATGCTGCAGTACCTGCTTTCTACCTCAATCCCCCTGTGTTTTTTTTTTATGCAAGGGTGTGGATTTTTTTTTGTTTCTAACATTCTTTTCAGTGCGCTCAGCCTCCCTTTCTCTGCTGGTAGGAATGCTTTGAAAGGGCTTTGCACCCAAACCTGTCTTTTAGTCAGCTCCACTTAAGCTGCCTGATAGTTTGGGTGCATGGAAGATTTCCTGAAGTTTTGGAAGCTGGCTAGCTGTTATCCTTGTCAAGGTATACCCATATAGCTAAGGCTACTGCAGCAGTGATCATTCAAACATCTACTGTTTTGGCAAGTTCATTTTACATAACTGTACTTTTTCCTGGTTCACCTAAGCAGTATTCATTTCTTTGAGTTGCAGTGGTCTCAGTGTAGTGATATTTTGTCAGATCAGATGAAAGTTTCCAAGCCGTACAAATCTTCATTGATTGTTTTACTAAGTCAACATTATTCTAGGCTGTACCTTCTACATTCACATATCTCTAGTGACTGTTGCCTTCATCTAACAGTAGGCTGGATTCTCAAGGGCAGACTCTCAAAGATGCCTGGTCACAGTTGGAGGCCAGTCTGCACATCAGTGTGCTGGAGATGACAGGTTTTGTCATTATAAGACTTTCAGGACTTCCTCTCTCTGGGTGCCATCCAGACTGTGACAGTATGGCTTCGGTTTGGTATGTCAACTAGTTGGGTAGAGCTCATTCAGATCTCTCCTCCTGTTTTAAGAATTTATGAAGGATATAGGAGTAGTTCTGTCAGTGAATCACTTTCTGATCACCATTCCTGTTCCTGGAGAAGTCAGTTCCCTAGTAGGTGAGCTCAACCATTGTTTGCTTATGTTATATGAGTAGTCCATCACCTAAGCCTTGTTGCAACCATTTGTATCCTTTTCATCACCAAGTACAGTATCTTCTACTCCTTGATGTCCCCTCCCTTGAAACACTTCGGGCTGCTGCTGTATGCCCCCAGACCCCCCCCCCATTAATTCGAAAAGTACAGCAGACCAACTCCAAAGTCCAGTTTTGACCTTGACAAACATTTGTTTTTGTCCTTTGTCTTTGGGGAGCCTGTTTGTTTGAATCCTTCTCACCACCTGCTGATTCCCATGTCTGGCAAACCTCACCTGGACCTTAATTCTCCTGCCTAACTGCATGGTTATATCACTTTTTGTCGATGGTCAGTGACACTGCGTATCTGCATATGGTCGATCCAAATACAAGAACAAGTGTGTAAAAGTCAGTAGTCTTGTTTTGTTAATTAGGTTGTCTCTGAGGAGATGCATCTAAGGGGCTGCATGCTTTTACAGTGTCTGTGCCAACAGTGTTACCTTACCTGTTCCAAATTTTTCACTTTGGCTTTAGTTGCTTCTCTGTTACCAATTTATTTTTCTGTTTCTACTTTTTTTAAGGACTGCACTACACCTCACTGACTTCCCTGAAGATTTGTAAGGTATTTCTTAAGGGCGCATTCCAGATAGTGTCTACCTTCAAGGATCTAGTTCATCCTTAGGATTTGTGTTTTATTCTGGAAAAGTTAACGTTGCTTTTATCTGAGCCAGCCTGTAGCTTCAGTTTAAAATATGTATATTGGAAAGATGTCTCACCACCATAACCTAATCAAGAAGAATGTTAGAACTTAAAAGGCTTTGTATGTAAACCCTGCTTATCTGACCTTTCACAGAGTGGTTTATTACAGTAAACCACACTTTTATGCCCGAGGCAGCACTGAGTCAAGTTTGACTCAAGCAGTCATTCTACCTATGTTTTTTCTTAAAGGACAACAACGGGATATTAAAGCAGAATGCTCAACCTGCTGTCTCTTTTAGTCCCTGTTCATTGATACAGCCTCAAAATCACCCATACAGCTTTAAAAACGAATCCACTCAACTGTTTTCCCTGCTAGGCTTCCTACCTTTCCTTACTATTTTACTTTCACTTTGAAAACCAAACCTCTAGCTGGCTCTGAAATTATGATGTCTCATCTGCCAGAGCTCTTGCTGTTTGATGTTTCCTCCCCCTAAGTGATGTAATCCCTGCCTGATTTGCATGCTATATAGAAGAGCCAGTGGACCTCCCACATTGTGATGTCAGAGCTGCCTTGCCCAGCCCACTCTTAACCTAGCAAAAATGTAATCTCACTTTTCTGAACAGCCCTACCGATATATGACAAAGTACAGGAAGAAGCACAGTAATGGCTAAAAAAACTAAGAGCATAAATTTGCAATGACGATGCCTAGGCATTAATTGCATGTTTTTACATAAGAAGCAGATGTCTGTAGCAGTTAATCGACAACACTACATCAGATTACAAGAAGTATGCAATACCGTATTTTTTCTTAAATTACCACTTAAAAAATGCATGTGGGTGCTGTCATGCAAGTCTGTGAAATATTTTGTGTTTATAGTGCATCATTTGTTAGCTATTTAACAAAACAGGAAGGAAAAATAAGTGGGAGGTTGATGCTTTGCAAAACAGTGATTATTCCCAGTGCTATGGAGCTTGGTTTTAAATTTGACAGGAGGAGTGCAACAAAAAAAATCTCCCACTGTAAGGAAGGAAAGGCTGACAAGAAAACAGTACATTAGTCTGGTCACCTGATGTGAGCTGTCAATCACATGCAGATAATGGGTCAAATTACCATTAGCTCTTTGACAGCTAAGAAAGGTAGGTGTGAAGAGGAGGGGAGATACCTTGAACAACGATATTTCAGCCTTCACAAAAGAAATCAAGTTAGCATTTCTAAGAAGGAAGAGCAATAAAATGCACTTTTCAGTTATGTTCTATAGCATTTGCACTGCTTGTTTGAAGTAGTCATTGAAAAAGGAAAAAATTTTAACCAAAAGTAGGTGACTATAACACAGCAGTAAATACCTGTAAAATCGGTGCACTGACATGAGCTTTAGGGAAAACGTGGCAGATCTGATGCAATTCTTTGGAGACAAACCATGCATTCTGGGATACTTAGAGGCAGACTAAACAGAATTATTTCAAGATGCCAGACCCTATGTAGTCAGAGTCAGAAATTGCGTATAAAAAATATCTAAAAACTCTAAATAGTCCCAGAGTGGTGCTAAAATGTAGGAAACATCAAACCATGATGAAATAAACATGTTTTTTTGAGTCTGGATGTGGTTGTCCTTTAACTATTCCCAGTAGAGTTGAGTGTATTGTATGTTGCATGGATGTGCACAAGCAGTTGAGATGGTACTACTGATGAGACAAAATTAATGAGAAGATTCTCCTATCTGTTTATGTTCATAAAAATCTGGTATGCTTTCATGATGCCACCTGGAAGGGTGTGCTTAGGACTGCTAGTTTAAAGAAGATGGACATCGCAGTGAAATACAAGAGGATGTACTTATTGTAAAGAAAGAGACTATATGATCCTTGCTCAATGTTAAGATACCTTCTCTCCTTTCTACAACTGTAGGTAGGCAAGGACTAGGTAGAGGCATTCCTGTCGTGCTAATTGTGTGCACTTTTTTTTTTTTTAATTCTTGTGATCTGCTTTCAAGGCACACTTCAGATCTAAGAATTAGTGGGAAGCAGAGTGATGTTCATCGTGTTTCACTGTTGCAGTCATTACACTTGGGTTATCCTATTGGCAGGCTACCCGCAGTCGGCCTGAATTCCAAAGTCCTGGTTTGGCGACGGTTGCTGTCGCCTCTTCCCTGATGTCAGTGCGCTTAGGGGTATATAAGACGCAGCCGACGCCATTTTCTTCAGTTTTTCTTGCCGCGCGGTGCCCGAAGCAAAAGCAGTTCGCAAGTGCCTGTCGGTCGACTCCTGAGATTTTCGAATTTGAATTTCAGATCCCAAGTCTTCATTAAAGCTAAGTACCCCATTGGGGAAACTTTTTCTTGCTCCAGTCCGATGTCAGTAAAAGTTAACAGTTGTATTTCTTGTGGGAAGCAAATACCTCATAAGGATTTTCATTTTTACTGTATTCCTTGCCTAGGCCCTGACCACGACGTTGCTAGTTGTCGGTTTTGTGCTAGATTCAACCAACGCACTATTAAGCGTCGGTTCGATTTTGCTTTTCATTACTTTGGCCGAAAGTTTAACTGTATAATGCCATCGGAACAACCGATGACCGGAGTCCATAAAAAGTGCAAGGACAAAGAAAAAGACAGGCATCCCAGGTCCAAAACCAACGACGAAGCCTCTTCTAGGCCAGTCGCCGGTTTTCAGTAAGGCGCTTTTGCAGCCCCTGACACCCACTACCTCAGAGCCACAGGCCGCCTCAGACTCCCACGTGGAGACAGCTAGGCCTCTGGAAACTCAAGGCATTGGGCCTAAAGAAACAATTCCCTCAGATGGGTCCGGAGCCGCTGAGCAGGCATCGACTTCTGAGGGTGTTTTCAGACCTACACAGCTTACTATCAAGACCTCTTCAGCAGCCAAGGCAAAGTCTAAAACACCTTTAAAGACAAAGAAACAAGTACAGCATTCTCCTGGACAGTCATCCATGCCAAAGAAACAGATGCTCAAAATGGCCGAGGACCCAATTACTTTGATCAGGGGCTCCCATCCCCCTCCTGATAAAAGGCCTAGGCAAGACACTGACTATGACTCCTCTGATCAGGTTTCTATTTCTTCTGATTCCTCTTCAGAACAGGGGATATTCTCTTCCTCCCTTTGAGGACTCTGATGCTCAAGAATTTATCCCTTCAGCCTCTCCTCCTGTGGACTACTCTTTTGGGGAAACCCTGCACAGCATGAGGGAACATTTCCATTGGGGAGAGCCAGGATTATTCAGAATCCAAGAAAAGGCTCAGAGACTTTCTTTTATTGCCTCAGCAAAGGCCTCTTGCTATCCCCCCTGTACTAGATATTGTTGATTATGTCTTTTCTGAATCCAGTTTGTCTCCTGATTCTTTACCCCCTGCATCAGTTAAGCCAGATGGGTACTACAGGGTTCCAGATTCTCATAAATTTCTTCATAAAAACCCTGCTGCTGATACAGAAACTTGTTCTCAGGGTCCCAAAGGGGTCAAGGCTTCCACTGCAAAAACCCTGTTCCCTCTGATAGGGATTCTAGAGCAGTGAACAGATGGGGGAAAAAAGTTTACACCTCTGCCACTTTAGCTGTAAGGGCTTTAAACTGCCAGTTTCATATGCTTAAATATCAACAATACCTAATGTCTTTGCTAAAACAGAAAATGCTTACAAGCTCTGAATGTCCGGAGAACAAGGAAATGCAGGATTTATTGCATGCAGCTGAACAAGTGGGAAAGCATACTTTGCAATGTGGTTTTGATTCATTGGAGGCATCTTGCTGAGCTACTGTTACAGGTTCTGTCATTCGAAGGCATGCTTGGTTAAAAGAACAGAGTTTACCTGATCATGTTAAAGCAAAATTATTGGATGTTCCATTACAGCATGATACTTTGTTTGGTGTTAAGGCAGAAGAGGTGTTAAAGAAAATGGAGGCTAAAGCAAAATCAATGCAGACAGTAAAGGATTTCTTACAGGTTCAGCCACCTAGATTTAGCAGGAACTGGCCTTCTAAAAATTGGTCCTTTCCAGTGTCAGATAGGCCACAAAGAGGCAGATCTCAGCCCCAAGGCTCATACAGACCTTAGCAGTGGGGTGCTTCAGCCCCCAAAGGCGGAGAAGACAAATCACAACCTTGTAGGAAACAGTCCCAATGACTTTCCTCTACAAATGCCAAGCACTTGCCTTTTGGCAGCACCCTTAGGGGGAAAACTAGCACTTTTCTCACAAAATTGGCACAGGATCACCCAGGACAAATGGGTACTGAATATTGTATCTCAGGGTTACAGGTTCCACTTTCTCACCCTATCAGGGTCAAAAGGTATGCCAGACCTGCCACAAAATCAATGGGCAGAGGCACAAAAACAAATTTCTGCTCCCATGGACATGAAGGCTACTCAAAAAGTACCACAGCAAGAACAGGGGGCAAGGATTTTACTCAAGACTTTTCTTGGTACCCAGAAAGGACAAAGCCTGGAGACCAATACTGGACCTGTCTATTCTAAACACTTTCCTGGATGTTCCAAACTTCAAAATGTTGACACTGCAGCAACTTCTACCCATGCTGGGCAAGAAGGCTTGGCTAGTTACTATGGACCTCAGAGGCATACCTGCATGTCCCAATCAGAGAATCTTGCAGAAGATACCTCAGATTCATAGCTGGCTCAATGCATTACCAATTCTCTGCACTACCCTTTGGCTTATCTACTGCGCCCAGGGTCTTCACAAAATGCCTGGCACCAGTAATTGCATTTTGCAGACACAAAGGAATCCAAATATATCCCTACTTGGACAACTGCCTTATTCAAGCAGAGAGCAAGGACATTCTACTAAAGCATCTGGCGTTTGTAAAAAGATTACTAATTTGCCTAGGGTACACAGTAAACGAAAGTAAATCAAAACTAGTGCCCTCTCAAGAGATAATATTCCTGGGTGCAAGCTTAAATACAACTGCCCACATGGCTTATCTCATGCCAGACAAGCAAAGACAACTGACTCATTATTTTCAAATGATGGCAACAAAGACCCAGCTACCTGCAAGAAAAATTCTGCAGGCTTTGGGCTTCATGGCATCCTGCATCCTACTAATTCCATATGCAAGACTGCATATGAGGAAGCTACAATGGTATCTAAAAAGTGGTTGGACTCAACATTGCCACAGCCTGGAAACAATAATAACTCTTATTCCCTGCCTGCAACAGGAGTTTCGATGGTGGGCACTGGCCTGTCACCACAACAAGGGACAGCCTTTCACTTTACCCAGAGCCAGGCTGACACTAACAACAGATGCATCGGATTATGCCTGGGGGGCACACATGGCAGGAAAATGTATTCAGGACACGTGGCCCATGGACCAAATGCATCTTCATATCAATCAAAAAGAGATGCTAGCTGTACAGAATGCCCTGACAGCATTCAAGGATCTACTGTATCCAGGACAACTATTACTAAAGACAGACAATACTACAGTTATGTGGTACATAAACAAGGGGGCACACATTCCTACCCCCTCTGCAGGCAAGCCATGACTTTGTGGAACACAGCACTGACCTATCAAGTACATCTGCAGGCACAATTCCTGCCAGGAAAGAAAAATACTCTGGCAGACTAAGCAGAAACCTCATGGACCCTCACAAGTGGAAACTAGATCCACAGGTCTTCAGCACGATAACAAGGAAATGGGGATGCCCAGATATACATCTTTTTGCCTCCCCTCACAACTGCCAACTACAGAGATTCTACACAAGGACTTATCACTCACAAGCATGGAAAGTGGATGCTCTGTCATTCAGCTGGAAAACCTAACAGTTTGCCTTTCCACCACTGCCTCTCCTTCCCAAGGTACTCCTAAAAGTCAGACAAGAGAAGCCAAAAATGATTCTGATTGCCCCAGACTGGCCATGCCAACACTGGTACCCAATCCTAAAGAGCTTGCCTCAAGGCCCAGCCTGGATTTTACCTCAAATTCCTCATCATCTGACTCAACAAAACAGTCAGATCCTGCACAGCTATCTCAGAACCTTGAATCTGGCTGCATGGCAAATAATATAGCCACTCAGAACACACCTCTCTCTAAAGCTGTTATGGATGTCATTTTGGAAGCCAGGACTCCCAGCACCAGGAAATCTTATGCAGAAAAATGGAAGAGATTCTGTGCTTGAACCAGGCACAAGGACTTGGACCACTTGTTCCAAATATTCCTCAAATTTTACAATACTTAACTGAGATGCTGGACAAAGGCATATCCTTCTCATCAATTAAGGTCCATGCCTCTGCCATTTCAGCTCATTACAATACGGAACCTCCTATTTTCTCTCATCCACTGCTAAGACAGTACCTCAGAGGGGCAAAAAACATAAACCCCCAAGGAGAGCACCGATACCTACGTAGGACCTCAACTTTGTTTTGGAAAAGCTCACACTGCCTCCTTTTGAGCAAGCCAATACAGCTGATATAAAATTCTTATGGAAAATTGCACTGCTCCTAGCAATAACTTCAGCAAGAAGAGTCTCAGAGTTACAGGCATTAATGGCAGTGGGAACCTTTTATCATTTTTCATCTGGACAGGGTTTCCCTAAGGACAAACCCAACATTTATGCCAAAGGTAGTATCCAGTAGTGGCTCTTAACCAAAACCATTAATTTGCCAACATTTTATCCAAATCCCCAGAATAAAGGGGAGAGACTTCTGCACTCTTTGGACATACACAGGCAGCTACGCTTCTACTTGGACAAAACAAAAGCTTTCAGAAAAACTGAGCAACTGTTTGTAGCATATGCTGCAGGATCACAAGGAAAGGCCATATCAAAGCAGACTATTTCAAAATGGATAGGACACTGTATTCGTTTCTGCTATGCACAGCATGGCAAGTCAGTGCCTAAGAATATTAGGCCACATTCTGCCAGGGCAGCAGCCACTTCAGCAGCCTTTCTCAGAGGAGTACCAACCAAGGAAATTTTGGAGGCTGCAACCTGGAGTTCAGTGCACACCTTTACCAAGCATTATCACTTACCTCTTTATTCTAAATCCAGAGCAGGCTTTGCCACTGCAGTTCTGCCGGGCCTCATAGCCACTCCTAGTCTTATTTAGACCCAGCCGTCCTACCTCAGCTTTGGGATTCTACCCAAGTGTAATGACTGCAACAGTGAAACACGATGAACATAATACAGTTGTGTACCTACCATAAATGTAGATGTTAGAGTGTATTCACTGTTGCAGTCCAGGGTACCCACCCTCCATCCCCCGTTCTTTGCTGGGACTTAACTATACTTCTCTATCCTATACAACCTATGTGGTGTATTTGCTTGTAGATGAAGGTATTGTTTTTATTTTATGGTATGTTTTTATAAGCAATATGTATTGCCTGCCTTCTTGGGGGCACCTGACATCTGGGGCAAGAAAAACTGAAGAAAATGGCGTCGGCTGCATCTTGTATACCCCTGGCGCACTGACATCAGGGAAGAGGCGACAGCAACCGACGCCAGACCAGGACTTTGAAGTTCAGGCCGACTGCGGGTAGCCTGCCAGCACGACAACCCAAGTGTAATGACTGCAACAGTCAATACACACGAACATCTACATTTATGGTAGGTACACAACTGTACTTTTTTAAGGTTAGTGGAGGAGCTAAAGCCTGGGAAAATTTCATTAATTAAAGTGCAGTTGTAGCATTCATCCATATGGATCCTTTCTTGTCATGTCATTTGAAAGTGAAGCAGTTCTTAAATATGTAGAGAATCTGAGCTTTTTTATCCTGTTGTGGAAAGACCCAACACAGCCCTTCACAAGTTTCCAAAAAAATCCACGAACCACGAACTTGACCAACAAAGTTTTAATAGAGCCTAGAAAATACACACAATAAAATAAGTGCTTTCGTTTGGCGCCTGCCAAACTTTTTCAAACAGTACATCACTTCCTGTAGTTTAAGTAGTAGTTAATCGTGATGCAAGTGAAAAAATGACTTCCCTTTAATCTATGTTTAAAGTGCTAACATGAAAAAACAAAAACATACGTAAATTGATCATAAGTTGCATTCCAACAGCACATATTTTTTATTTAGCATTTTCGATTAGCGTGTTTGTTGTATCTAATAATAATGCATAATCCCACGGACTCTAACCCTACACTTTTAAATCAAAGAAGAAAAAGGAACGGAGAAATATATATGTATATTATAACACAAAACATTTAATCAACTTTTTGCAGTTAATAAAAACGTTAACATTCTATTTCATCAGTTATTATAGTTAAGTCAACACAAGTATCTACATCAGTTGTTGGAAATTCATAGTAATATTTCTACCCTAAGCACAACAATGCAAAATACATTTTTAATTTTTAGCAATTAAATATCATTATATAAAAATATAAAAATACTCTGCTAAAATTAGTATGTATATAAAATGTTCATTATAATAGCAGTGTTGTGTTTGTAACCAGACCAAAAGTCATCTATTAATCCGGCCATTGAAAAAATTTATAATTACCCTCGTAGTGTATTTTAAAAAAATATAATAAATGATGAATTGTGAAAGTAATATAAAAAAATTATATAAAAAATTAATCAGTGATACATATATATTTTCATAAATAATCGATTGATTATAATTATAAGCATAATTAAGTGTTTTAAAATGTTAAAACAATTTCATTTAAGAATTCATGTCTCATAGTAGTTCGTTTTTGTTATATAAAATTAACATAAGACCTTACGCTGAATAAATATTAAAATGACTTAAAATGCATATATATAAAAATGTGTATATATATATATATATATATATAATAAACTGTATAAAAAACTATATAAAAAAATGTATTTATATATATAATTTACTGTAAAAAGAATATTATTAAATTTTCAGTATTTTAATCTGATATTAACAGCAATATTGACTCTATTAGTACTATCGCATAAGAGATTTTATCTTAAGTATACTTGCGATTGATACTAAGTTATTCAAACCTGGCCAGTTGTGTGCATTCAGTTTAAGTTGCCATTCTAATTCTAATTTTTCAAGTTTTAATTGCCATTCTCCACCTCTACTGTCCACTTTTTGAACATCAAGAACGACAAATTTAAACTTATGGGAAGTTTCTATACTAATATGTTTTGCTAGGGCATTTAAATCATTATGATCACGTATAGCCCTGATATACTCTCCTATTCGTTCTTTAAATTTCCTTTCCGTTTTACCAACGTAAAACGTGGTACAATTACAACATATAGCACAATAAACCCCCTTTTCACTGTCACAACAAGCCTTTTCTTTCAAGTGAACCTTAATACCATTAATCAAAACTTCATTAGTTTCAGCCCTTCACAAGGACAAGCATATCCCTTTGAACTAACTGTTCATTCTTACCAGTGGTGGCCTTAGAGTTTGTCAAGCCACTCAACTGCCTCTCTTCTAGATGTGAGAACAGAGGAAAAAAGGATATTGTATTTGGTTGATATACACAGGTGATTAAGACATTACAGAGAAAGGTGAAGGGCCTTAAGGCAGACTGACCAGCTTTGTGACCAGTCAACAAGTAAGCACTTTATCAAAACATGTATAAATGATTTTTCAGCTACATTGCTGCATGCAACATGGTAAGGCATTAGGATAAGTAGGTGCAAATTCTACTAGAGAAGCTGCTGCTATAATAATTTGGTTCAAAAGTTTATCAGCTCAAAGTATTTGAGATGGGTACTTTGGACTACAGTCCATACATTCCATATGATGCAAAAGTTAGTATACTGTCCCTAGCATTAAGGTTGACCTCTGAAGTTCTGTAGAGCTTGTTCTAGCCTTCTGTATTTGGTGTCTTAATAGGTGGGTAACCTCTTCCCACATGTAACATATATTGCAACAAATGTATAAATGTATGTGTGTGTCTGTAATATATATATATATATATGTATGTGTGTGTGTGTGTGTATATGTGTATATATATATATATATATATATATATATATCTACAGTTGATTAGAGCAAATGTTCGAAATATCGAATGTTTCTTGCATACTTTGCCAGCTTAAGAGACTGTTTTTTATTTTAATGCCAGCTGCTGTGTGCATGAGATTGTGGTACAGTGAGAACTGAGAATTTGCTGCGTCATTGATGTTCTTCGTGTTTCACTGTTGCAGTCATCACATTTGGCTTATCTGCTTGCAGTAGCCCTCAGTCGGCCTGATTAACAAAGTCTTGGGTTCTTCGTCGGTTGCGGTCTCCTCTTCTGTGACGTCAGGTCGTCAGGGGTTTAAAACATGCAGCCTACATCATTACATCAGTCTTTCTTGCCGTGCAGTGCTCGAAGCAGAAGCAGTTCGCAAGTGCTGGTCGGCCGACTCCTGAATTTTCATTTCAGAGTTTCAGAACCGAAGTCTTCAACTAAAAGCTAAGTGCCCCATTGGGGAAACTTTTTCTTGCTCTAAACCAATGTCGGTAAAAGTAAATAAGTGCATTTCTTGTGGAAAGCAAATACCCCATAAAGATTTTCATTCGTACTGTATTCCTTTCCTAGGCCCTGACCTCGACATACTTCACTGTTGGTTTTGTGCCTTATTTAAACCACGAACTGTCAGTCATCGGTATATTTTTTTCGCTTCTAAATAGTTTGGTGCTCGATTTAATTATCCCGATATGTCTTTGGGAAGCCATCCAACTATCGACATTCTGAAAAAAATGCAAAGATAGACAGAGACAGGCTGCCGAGCCGCTGGTACTCAGTGAGGCACTTTCGCATGCCCGATTCCCACTACTTCAGATTCACAGGCCTCTACTGAGACCCATTCAGAGTCTGGTATGCCGCAAGATGCTTCAACTGTGGAAACTGTGGAAACTGCGGATGCCTCTACCTTGGATGGGTCTGGAGCCGCTGTGCAAGCATCGGCTTCTGAGGGTGTATTCAGGCCTACTGACTTGCATATTTAACCGATGCCATCTTCTTCTTCAAGGCCTAAAACTCAAACCATGCCTAGAAAACTGATGCCCAGACCGCATGGTCAGGCCTCTATGCCTAAAAACAAATTATAAGAATGACTGAAGACCTTATTACTTTAATCAGGAGAAGCCAACTTTCCCCCTCTAAGAGACCTAGGACTGAGTTTGCTTATGATACTTCTGACGAGGATTCTGAAATTTCTGTTTCCTCTGATGACCTGGATTTACCCTTATCTACCTATGAGAATTCTGATGCTGAGGACTCTATTCCCTCTGCTTCTCCCCCAGAGGATTTATTTTTTGGTGAAACCTTGTATACTCTCAGGGAGCATTTTCTTTTGGAAAGTCAGGATTTCTCTGATTCTAAAATGAGGCTTAGGGATTTCTTACTCCTGCCGCAGCACAGGCCTTTAGTTATACCTCCTGTACTGGACATTGTTGATGATGCCTTTTCGAAATCTAGCATGGCCCCGACTCTTTACCTCCTGCTCCCAGAAAACCTGATAGATATTACAGGGTTCTTGACTCTCACAAGTTCCTTTTCAAAAATCCTACTGCAGATCCTGAAACCATTTCACTGGGACCCAAGGGCATTAAAGCTTCTACTGCCAAAAATCCTACCCCCTCTGATAAAGACTGCAGGGTGCTGGATAGATGGGGAAGAAGTTATGCACTTCTGCACCTTTGGCCATTAGGGTCTTGAATTGCCAGTTTCATATGTTAAGTATATAACGTGTATATATATGTGTGTGTATATATATATATATATATATATATATATATGTATGTTAAGTTATATATATATATATATATATATCAGCAGCTTATTATTGGATTGCTTAAACAGAAAATTATGTTGATTCCTGACTGTACTGAAAATAAAGATTTACAGGATTTAATGCATTCTGCTGAACAAGTTGGTAAACATACATTGCAGTGTGGTTTTAATTCACTAGAGGCATCTTGCAGTGCTGCTACAACTGGGTCTGTACTTAGAAGGCATGCTTGGCTTAAGGATCAATCCTTGCCAGATTATGTTAAAGCAAAATTACTGTATGCTCCCTTAAATCAGGACCGCATGTTTAGCAACAAGGCAGAAGAATTTCTTAAGATGGAGGAAAAGCTAAATCTATGCAAACCGTAAAGATTTTTTACAAGTACAACCTTCGAGATTTAGTAGGCATTGGCTTTCTAAGAACTGGTCCTTTCCTGATTCCTCCAGACCTTCTGTCCAAACCCAGATCCAGCAGAGCATCCAAGCTTCAGTCTCAGGGTACACACAGGACTAAGCAGTGGGGGGCCTCCACTTCCAAACCTGGGAGTAAAAAAACTCCCCCCTATGGGAAATTGTCTCAATGACTTCTTTCTAAAACTTCCAATCACTTCGCAACTGACTGCCCCTTTGGGGTGAAAGATTGCACTTCATGCAGAGAACTGGGGAGTAATTACCCAGAACAAATGGGTTTTAAATATAGTGTCCCAAGGATACAGATTTCACTTCCACATGTTACCAACTCCAAGCGGTTGGCTGGATCTACCTCCAAATCATTGGACAGAGGCCCAAAAGCAAGTACTCTCTCTCTTAAGCATAGGGGCTATTCAGTTGGTACCAGAAGAGGAAAAGGGACAAGGTTTCTACTCTAGACTTTTCCTGGTACCCAGAAAAGACAATTCATGGCATCCGATCCTGGACCTGTCTACTCTAAACACCTTTTTGCTGATTCCAAAATTCAAGATGCTGATTCTTCAATTGCTTCCTACGCTAGGCAAAGATGCCTGGTTGGCAACACTAGATTTAAAGGAAGCATACCTGCACATCCCAATCAGGGATTCTTGCAGAAGACACCTATGCTTCAAAGCAGGCTGCATGCACTAGCAGTTCTCTGCACTGCCCTTTGGCTTATCTACTTCGCCTAGGGTATTCACAAAGTGCCTAGCTCCAGTCATTGCATTTTGCAGGCAAAGAAATATCCAAATATACCCATACCTGGACAATTGTCTTAATTCAGGCAGAAAACCAGGACATACTTTTGAATCATCTGGATTTTGTACAAAGGGTGCTAACTTGTCTGGGGTACACCATAAACAAGAAGTTGCACCTGGTACCCTGTCAACAAATTATATTCCTGGGAGCAAGCTTGAATACAACTTCCCAGATGGCTTTCCTCACGCCAGAGAAACAAATTCACTTGACAACCTACTTCAAACAAGTTGCCACAAAAACCCTGCTATCTGCAAGGCAAATACTACAAGCCTTGGGGTTCATGGCCTCCTGCATTCTTCTAATTCCATATGCAAGACTGCATATGAGGAAACTACAGTGGTATCCAAAAAGCCTATGGTGTCAACATTCTCAGGATCTGGAAGCAATGATTCCTATCATACCTTGCCTATGCGTAGAGTTCCATTGGTGGGCAGAGGCCTGCCACCAAAACAAGGGACTACCATTCACACTACCCCCTGCTGCCCAAACTTTAAAAACAGATGCATTAGACTATGCATGGGGGGCGGGGCGTACCTGGCAGGGAAGGGCATTCAGGGCAAATGGAACCCAAGTCAAATGCACCTGCACATCAATCTAAAAGAAATGTTAGCTGTACAGAATGCTCTGACAGCCTTCAAGGACCACATTCTTCCAGGACAATTAATGGTAAAGACGTACAACACCACTGTTATGTGGTACATAAACAAGCAGGGGGGTACACATTCTTACTTCCTCTGCAAATTAGCCATGGCATTGTGGAATACAGACGTAAGCAAGTGCATCTACAAGCTCAATTCCTGCCAGGGAAAACTAAATACACTGACAGACGGACTAAGCAGAAATATCATGGACCCACATGAGTGGAAACTGGAACCAAGGGTTTTCACCATGTTGATAAGCAAATGGGGGAGCCCAGATACAGACCCGTTTGCCTCTGCTCAGAACTATCAGTTGGAAAAACTTTGCACAAGGACTGCCCACAGACAAGCTTGGAAAGTGGATGCTCTGCCCTTCAGTTGGAATAACCCAACAGTTTATGCCTTTCCTCCTTGGCCTCTACTCTCCGAAGTACTACTAAAGATCAAACAAGACAAACCAAGGATGATTTTGATAGCACCAGACTGGCCACGCCAGCACTGGTACCCCCTCCTGTGCAGTGTGTCACTGTGGGCCCCATGGCACCTGCCTCAGACTCCTACCCTGCTGTCTCAGCAGGAGAGCCAGATTCTGCACCCTCAGCTTCAAACACTGAACTTAGCAGCCTGGCTAATTACCTAATCTCTCCTTTGCCATCCCTTAGTAAACCAGTGATGAATATCATTTTAAAGGCAAGGAGGCCTAGTACTAGAAAATCTTATGCTGAAAAATGGAAAATATTCTGTGCCTGGAACCATTCTCAAGGCATGAACAGAGCAGTGCCTAATTTACCTCAGATTTTACAATACTTAACTGAGATGCTTCACAAGGGCCTGTCTTTTTCCTCAGTAAAAATTCACGCCTCAGCCATTTCATTATAACGCAGAACCTCCCTTCTTCTCTCATCCACTGCTCAAGCAGTTCCTCAGAGGGGCCAAAAATTTAAGACCACCCAGGAGAGCTCCAACTCCAGCCTGGGACCTTAGCTTTGTATTGGAGAAACTCACCCTTCCTCCTTTCGAGTCAGCTGCTACTGCAGATTTAAAATTCCTTTCTTGGAAAACAGTTTTCCTTTTAGCAATCACTTCAGCAAGAAGGGTATCTGAATTACAGGCCCTTATGGCAGTGTAGCCTTTCATCATTTTTCATGTGGACAGGGTGTCCCTCAGGACCAATCCTTCTTTCATGCCAAAGGGTGGTATCCAGTGTGGCCCTTAATCAGTCCATTCATTTGCCAACCTTCTTTCCTAATCGACAGAACAAAGAGGAATGGATACTGCACTCCTTAGATGTGCACAGACAACTTAGATTTTACTTGGATAGGACTAAACCTCAAAGGAAAT
>NC_056749.1:225812083-225825668 GCF_019279795.1 Protopterus annectens
TTTCAGAAAGTGTTAATCCTAGCGGAGTTATTCTTGTGTATTTCATCCTTTTTAAAGAAAAATGTTTTGTCCTTTTTTTAAAGAAATGAAAGGATAATCGCACTTCATAGCCAGGGCCAAACTCAGTGTTATACACAGTGCACAGTAAAACACTGTATAACCAAGTTGACGTTTTTCTGTCTGCAGTGTTATGGCAGCTGCTTAATGTGCAGTGTACTTTCATAAACAGGAGGACAAGTAAGTCAAGTCATTTTGCTGGTTAATAAATTTATTTATTTATTATGTTTATTTATAAGCTTACTGCTTGAATAACCACCTTAATTGAACTGGATATGGTAACAGATTGTCAACCTGAGAACCCTCGGAAGAAAAATCAGCAGTCCCGAGCTGAAGTGTACAGGCTGACCTATATAGTGGTAAAGTAAAAAAAGATATAAAATAACCAGGGATGTCGTGCTGCACATGTGGGACCTTATAATCAGACAGCAACCTCCATTTTTATTTTTGATGTTCCCTTAAGTGAGGTTTCAAGACTGAACTGAATTGCATTTCTAATTCTAGCATGCATTTTTGGGAGCCTTGCTGTTGTTGAACTGATTTCCCCCAAATCAGTTTGTGATACAGTTTTGTATAATAGTCACTTTTGCAAGGGGGGCAAGCTCCCCTGCACCCCTCATGTATACATTGCTTCTTTACATGAGTACTTTTACTGTGTCCATGAGCATGCCGCATTGCAGAAGTAGCCTAAATGTGCTGTTTTCTTCTAAGAACTACAGTTGCTTATATCTGCTGTTTTCTTCCAAGAACTACAGTTGCTTATGTGCATTCCTTATGTGCTGCATTCGGGTTGCTAGTCAGAAGCTTGCACGAACGATTTGAAGTACAATCTAATGTTTTGAATATTCATATAGGCGATGAAGGTCCTCTTATGTTTATTCCCACTTCCACAAACAATAAAGTTCATGTGCAGGGTGTTTGGCAAGGTTTGGGTGGTGCTTGCTACTGCACATCTGGTTGGAGTAGTGTTCTAATACAAAACCGCCTGGCTTACCCTCCCCTGCAAAAGACATTGATTTTTGTGTGTGTGGTTAGGTTATGTATTGTAGATATTTCGTGTTCAGATATTTTCAGTTGATGTTAAGGAGTTTGGATACGTTTTTGTGGATAGTTAGTCACTATTAAGTTGTTTAAGTACTTTTAAGTGTATGCATATGGATGTTCTCTAAATCTAATGTCTGTAATATCAACGGCCAAAACGTTGGTGCATTAACTACAACAACAAAATGTAAATGTCTGCGCGTGCTCCAGCGATTTACTTCTGAGCATGTAAAATAAAAAGCAATTGTTTTCCCTGGGAGTGCACACATTTCTACCCTCTTGTAATTATATATATTAACTCCAAGATCACAGAGTCCCCAGGAAATGACATGTCCTGCTGCCTGGTAATTGCTGATCTCATACCTGTCAACCATCCGTTTGTTTTGCTGAAAAGTAACAAACCCAACTATATAGATGTGTATATGTATAGATGAAAATAACGAAAACCAACAGATGAAACCACAACAAAAATGAACTAGGAATCAGCAGGCTGAAGAAATCTTTCAATGTAACAGCAAAACACACGGTTTATTCACATAGAGAAAACACAGTAATCCATAAAAGTAAGCGCTTTTGTTTAAACTCTGTTAAACTTCATCAGCCAATTCTAAAACCATACCTCACTTCCTTTTATATACATACAAATGAATTAAACGCCTTGTTAACCCATTAGTTTATAGTGCCCCCTATCATACTTGATACAACATTACAGATATTACATTTGCTAGCTTACATCAGCGAAAAGATGTCATTAAAAATGCAAACTTGCAAATCTAAGATGCTCATGAAGAACCATTTAGATAAAAATATTTTGAAAAATTCATTAATATGTATCGAGACATTAAATGCTAAAAAATGTATTACTAAAACTACTTAGTTGCAAAACAAATAACTGAATGCATAAAAAATATATATAAAATAGACAGGAGGAGAAGGCAACCACACACAATACATACCCAGTCACACATGGTACCATCACAACTTCAAATCATACACATACTCACACAAAGACATACTCTGAGGCTCTGGTCAAAAATTTACCAAAACAGCAGAGGCCACCAAAGCAGACACCCAAACAACTACCACCTCACGACCCAACACATGCAACACATAGACCACACAGTCAGAGTGTCAAACAGTCACAGCCCTTAAGGCCAAACAAAATGCCAGACACACTTGTCATTGGTGATTCCATAGTCAGACACACTGACGTCCCGCTCACCAGACTGAGTAAGGAGAAGGTCACAGTAAGCTGCCTGTCGGGCGCTAGAATCCGCCACATAACGCAAGCACTCAGGTCTCTCAACAGCAGGTATAAGTGCGACTCAGTCATTGTCCACGCTGGTGTCAACGACCTGAGACGCACCTCCTTGGACTACATGAAAGGGACGCCGAGGAGGTCTCTGATTATGTAGCCCAGGCAGGTATGACCCTGACCTTGAGCAGTATCCTACCTTCACCTAGAATGATGCCACAATACAGTGATAAGATGATCAGCTTTAATAATTGGCTTAAATTCTGGTGTCATTCAAAGGGGATCCAATGTCTGTCTGCCTGGGATGACATGCTGGACAAGCCACGCTGCCCATGGGACGGCTTGCACCTGTCACCCTGGGCTTCGGATATTGGCAAAGGCTCTTGCCACCCCATAGTGCCTTTTTAGGCAAGGCTCAAATTCTAAACCTACCACCCTAGAACACCAAAAGGAAAAAACTAAGGGTAATGCTGCTCAATGCCAGAAGTCTCAATCTCAAGATGCACGCACTCGAGGCCCTTCTCAATATGGAGAACATCGATGTCTGTGCTGTGACAGAAACCTGGTTCAAGGCTCCTGAGAGCACCCCAGCACTAACAGGTTTCACCTCATATCATACGTTCCGGCCCCAAAATCCGGACAACACCAAGAAAGGAGGGGTGTCCATATTCATAAAGGACACCCACACCTCAAGGTTGGTGGCAACGCACGATGCATCGGAGACCATCCAGGTGCAATTAACCATAGGCAAGACTGCTCTGCAATTTGTAGCATGTTACAGGCCACCCTCTCAAACTCAGGAACCTCACATGGCCTTCCTGAAAACAGTGGAGGGATAAATGTATCTCCAAACACCATCATACTAGGTGACTTCAACTACCCTAATATAGACTGGGAACACTACTCAAGCCCGAACACTCTAACCCAAAGATTCCTGGAGTTCATAAACTCAAATGCCATGGAACAACTAGTCACCATCCCAAGAGGTGAAAACATACTTGATCTCATCATCACGAACATGGGATCAAAATGTTAAACACCGGAAGTATACCCCTCACTGGTGAGATCAGATCATAAACTAATCTCGCTGGAGGTCCTCATCCCGCCCCCACCTGAAACAAAAAGACCACAGTGAAAAACTTCTCAAAAGCCGATTTCACACTTCTAAAAACTAGTGTGGTCTCCTTTAAGGCCCCTGAGCCAGTGGTAAACATTACTCAAACCGCTGAATCACTTACAAATGCCTTCTACCAGCACCTACAGGACTGCATGGATCAGGCAATCCCAAACAAAACTAAGACTCTCTGTATCAAAGGCAAGCGTCCAGTCTGGTGGACCCCAGCCATAAACAAGCTCTACAACAAAAGGAGGAAGCTACTACAAGATAGAGCAAAATCCTTGAAAGGTAAGACACCTTTGATCATTATAAGTAAAAACTAAGAGCTCTCATAAAATCATCCAAGGCAAATTTTGAGAGAAAAATCGCCAAGGACTCTAAAGACAATCATAAGGCCTTCTTTAGCTATGTTAGAAACCTAGGAGGAAACTCCCAGATATGCTCAGAATTAGTTCAAAATGATGTGAAAATTACTGAACCTACACACATTGCTAACATACTGGCTGACAGGTTCAGTGCAAACTTCTCCCCTCCCCCAAAAGGAGAGATATCTATTCCAGAGGATTGTAGCCCCCAAACATCTCCAACGCCCAGGTGAGAACTGCCCTCACTAAGGCAAAAACACAGCATCCATGGGACCAGATGGTGTGCCCGGCTGTGTGCTTCATGAACTCAACGAGGCATTAAACCCACAGTTAGGACAGCTGTTTAATCTTAGCCTCACCTCAGGATACGTACCCAAGGAGTGGCGCACGGCGACTGTGGTCCCACTTCATAAGGGCGGTGCCTCCACAGACCCTGGAAATTACCGCCCATTAGCTTGACAAGCCTTATCTGCAAAGCCATGGAGAGGATCATAATGGAACTCATAAATAAAGACATAGGGAACTTGCAGACTTTGGATCCAACCCAGTTTGGCTTTGTCAAAGGCAGATCCTGCCTCTTAAACTTGGTTGACTTTTTCGAGACAGTCACCAAGGCCATTGATGAGGAAAGGCAGTCCATACAGCCTACCTCGACCTGGCAAAGGCCTTCACACAATACCCCACTCAGGTATCATCGAAAAACTCATCAGCTTGAATGTAAACCCATACATCACAAGATGGGTTGCAAACTGGCTAAGCGACAGAACCCACAGGGTCAGAGTTGCTGGAGCCATGTCAGACTCAAAGCCTGTCACAAGTGGTGTCCCACAGGGCTCAGTCCTGGGTCCACTCTTGTTCGGCATCTACTTTTCTGAAGTACAAGCAAACACAGGAGGGTTATGGCTGACAAAGTTTGCAGATGACTGCAAACTGGGCGCCATAGTCGAAAACACATCTGACACAGATATCCTCCAGAAGGGCCTCACAGAAACGGATAACTGGTGCCAGAGCCATGGCCTGAAGTTAAGCCAAAATGCATAGTCATACCCTTTGGGAAAAACAAGGTTACCCCTAGCTACCATATAGGTGACAATCCACTGAGCACAGAAAGTCATCAGGCATCTGGGGACCCAAAGTAGTCTTTCGTTTGACACTCATGTTGCTAAAGTAGTTAGGCAAACCTTCTAGATCGCCCACCTGATCATGAAGGGATTCAGATCTAGATCAAGGGAGGTCATCG
Organism: Protopterus annectens; assembly: GCF_019279795.1. Lineage (NCBI taxonomy): Eukaryota > Metazoa > Chordata > Ceratodontiformes > Protopteridae > Protopterus > Protopterus annectens. The sequence continues at coordinate 225,817,159 of NC_056749.1, forward strand.
TCCCCCTGTACTCATCACTCATTAGACCTATGATTGAGTACAATGCCCCGTTCGGAATGTATCTGACCAGACACCTGATGCAGCTTGAAAGGCCCCAAAAGTTCCTCACCAAAAGGATTAAGGGTCTCAAAAAATATGTCTTATGCTGCCCGACTGAAAGAACTCCAGCTTTATTCAGTCTCATACCGCTTGCTCAGAGGTGACCTGTGCCTGACATATAAGGCCATGTCAAACCCAGATTTGATGAATATGCTTCACCTCAAAAATCTAGATCCCTCAGAACCACAAGGGCGGGAGACTTAAACCTTGACACGGTTATAAATAGAACGTGCTGGAGGGACAGATTCATCACCCAGAGACTCCCTATGCTGTGGAACAAAATCCCGGTACATGTGAGGCAGAGCACCTCGCTGGCCTTGTTCAAGAGGAATCTTGACCAATGGATGGGAGATCGCAGATATACCCCAGGGATTACTTCAGTGTCACTGCTTGACAGAGGCACAGAAAAATGATAGGCATAGTTTTTATTCAAACTAAAGGGGTGGCGAAAGCCACATAACTATGGGCTAGGCTTATAAATGCCCTTGGGCAGATAGCCTAGTATGAACCTATGAACCTATGAACCTATGATATCTCATTAAATACATATGTATATAAAAATTATGAATATGTAAAAAAGCACTTTTAAACGCCATATAAAATGTGTAAAAAAAAAATATATAAAAAGTGTGTGTATGTATATGTATATATATATATATATATATATATATATATATATATATATATATATACGCATATATATGCATATATATGTGAGCATATATAAGAAGAGAAAAAAGATGTATATTATATATCTATGTAGATGTATGATTATATATGCCATAAATATCTAATACAGCAAATGATCTTGTAATCCCCATGAGCATTTATGGCTAATCTCTAATAAATGCATACAGTATGATATAAATCATTCTATTTTATTTCTTTGTAATGCTTTTAATTTCAGTACTGAAACAATTGAGCTACGCTCATTTATTTCTGGCCAGGTATCTGCTTGTGTTCTTATTTGCCATTTTAATTCTTTTAGTTCCAAGTACAAGCCCCATGGTGTCTTATACGCTGTCTACGTGGTCAATAGCCATAAAAGAAAATTGATGGTCATTATATTCGCTAATATGTTTTGCTAGTGCATTGTTCAATTTGTTTTTTTTTTATGGCATATTCATGCTCATATATTCTTTGGGCTAACGGTCTTTTTGTCTTCCCTATATAGAACATTGGGCATGAATTACATGTAGCAAAATATACGACCGCTTTTGATTTACAGTTATATTTTCTGTGCAAGTGAAATCTTCTCTGCCTAAGATAAAATAATTCACCTATTTTTATTTTATGATACCAATGGCATGCACCACATTTAGCCATACCTATGTGGCCTTTATAGGATGGGTAATATTTGAAAACATCCTTGAAGCTTTTACCTTTTCTATAAACTATTCTAGTAACTCACTGATATGATTTCTGCAGTGAGAGTCTTCCAATAAAATAGTCCAATTATTAACTATAATATCTCTAATAATATTGTAATCTTGAGAAAAAGTGAGCATTAAAGCCTTAGAAAAATCATTATGGCTTAATGCAACACTTGATTCATCATTATTTGAATTCACCCTTGTATTTAATAGATTACTTAGATCTTGTACTATACTTTGTTTTTCTAAGATGGGTTTAAAATATCCTTTCATTCTCTTAGAAGTAACTTCTTGTATTAAAGTATTAATTAATATTTCTGGGTAATCTCTATTTAAAAACATGTCACGCAAAAAATTACATTCTTCTTTAAACTGGTCTAATTTCGTTACCATATGGGCTACCCTTACTAGTTGCCCTTTGACAACAGACTTTTTTTTGGTGCTCCGGATGGCATCTACTATAATGCAAGAAGCAATTAGAGTAAGTTTCCTTTCTATGGATGATTGCTGTATACGCTTGATTACTGATGTCCTTACCAAGCGGTGCCCGATGCAGAAGCAGTTTGCAAGTGCCGTTCGGCCGACTCCTGAGATTTTCATGTTCGAGTTTCAGATCCGAAGTCTTCATTAAAAGCTAAGTACCCCGTTCGGGAAACTTTTTTCTTGCTCCAGACCGATGTAAGAAAAAATTAATAATTGTATTTCTTGTGGAAAGCAAATACCTCATAAGGACTTTCATTCTTACTGTATTCCTTGCCTAGGCCCTGACCACAACGATGTTCATAGTGCATACAGCTGCAGTCATAACAGATGGGTTCTCCTGCTGTCAGGCGGGTCCTCGGTTGGCCGAATTCCAAAGTCTAGGTCCGGCTTCGGTTGTCGTTGCTTCTTCCCTGACGTCAGTGCGACAGGGGTATAAAGGAACCAGCCAACGCCATTTTCTTCAGTCTTTCTTGCCGCGCGGTACCCGAAGCAGTTCGCAAGTGCCGGTCGGCCAGCTCCTGAGATTATGAAAATTTGGAAACCGAAGTCTTCTTAAAAGCTAAGTACCCGTTGAAACTTTTCTTGCCTCAGACCGATGTCAGACAAAGTTAATAATTGTATTTCTTGTGGGAAGCAAATACTGCATAAGGATTTCCATTCCCACTGTATACCTTGTTTAGGCCCAGACCACGACGTCTCGGTCTGTCGCTTTTGTGCTACATTCAACAAACGCACTATTATGCGTCGGACGGAGTTTGCCCAGCATTATTTTGGGAAAGCATTTAACTATACTATGTCGTCGGATACTCCGACTCCGGTTTTGTCAAAAAACCGCAAAGACAAGGACCAACACACGAGGTCCGTGGCCTCTACTGACACCATGCCAAAGCCGACTATACGTGGTCCGGTTCTCAGCGAGGCACCTACGCAGCCCCTGACTACCGACGACACTTCTTTGATGGTGTCTCCTGTGCCCGAGGTCGCAGGCTCCTCGGCCCACACCCCGACTATAGATACCGAAGCCACTCTTGGCATTGAATCTCAGAATGTGGACAGGTCCACCTCCACTCAAGGTGTCTTCAGACCTTCCTCTTCTTTCTCCATCAAGGCTTTCACAAAGTCTAAAGCAACCATGCACTCTGAGACCAGCTACACAGGGCCCATCTCCAGGCCCCATGCCTAAGAAACAGATGCTTAAAATGGCTGAGGATTTAATTACTCTTATCAGAGGTTCTCAGCCCCCACCGGACAAAAGGCCAAGAGTGGAGGAAGATTCCCCCTCCTCTGATCAGGGCTCCATTATTTCAGAGCATTCTGATGATCAGGAACATTCTTACTCCCCTTTCGAAGACTCTGATGCGGAGGAGTCCATCCCTTCTGTCTCCCCACCAGAGGATTACTCATTTGGGGAAACTTTGCATACCTTAAGGGAACACTTCCACTGGGAAGGCCAAGATTATTCAGATTCCAAGAAAAGGCTCAGGGAATTTCTCTTGCTACCTCAGCACAGGCCTCTGGCTATACCTCCTGTCTTGGACATCCTAGATGATGTTTACTTGGAGGCTTGCCTTAACCCGGACTCTCTACCTCCAGCTCCAGTTAAGCCTGACAGGTACTACAGGGTTCCTGACTCACACCAATTTCTATACAAAAGCCATGCTGCTGATCCAGAAACCATCTCAAAGGGCCCCAAGGGAGTTAAGGCCTCCATTGCTAAAAATCCATTACCTTCCGAGAGAGACTCCAGATCCTTAGAAAGGTGGGGAAAAAAGGTATATACCTCTGCTACCTTATTCATGGGGGCCTTAAACTGTCAGTTTCATATGCTAAAATACCAACAGTTTTTGTTATCACTATTGAAAAGTAAAATGTCACAATCTGAACAACCAGACTTGAAGGAGTTGCAGGATTTGATGCATAGTGCAGAACAAGTGGGTAAGCATACCTTACAATGTGGTTTTAATGCTCTAGAGGCCTCATGTAGAGCTGTTCTTTCAGGATCAGTCATACGTAGGCATGCCTGGCTCAAAGAACAAGCCTTGCCTGATCACGTCAAAGCTAAATTACTAGACGCCCCTCTTCAAAAGGATGTACTATTTGGTGCTAATGCTGAGGAGGTGTTAAGGAAAATGGAGGAAAAGGCTAAATCAATGCAAACTGTGAAAGAATTTCTACAGGTACAACCCCCATGTTTTAGTAGAAATTGGCCTTCCAAAAACTGGTCCTTTCCTGCCACGGACAGACCCCAAAGAGGCAGATACAGGTGCCCGAGGGGCAGAGGACAATCCCAAGGATCGTTTAGAGGCAGACAATGGCAAGCTCCAACACAAAGAGGTGGTGAGGATAACTCGCAATCTTTCAGAAAGCAAACCCAATGACTTCCCCTTTGCATGCCAACCAAGTCTCAAATGGCAGCCCCCTTAGGAGGAAAGCTGGCATTATTTTCAAAAAAATTGGCATATTGTCACAAAGGACAAATGGATCCTGGACATTATAAACAGAGGCTACAATTTCCATTTTCACACCCTTCCAAAAATGAGAGGCATGCCAAACCTGCCACACAATCAAAGGGCAGAGGCACAAAGGCAAATTACAGATCTCATAAACATGAAAGCTATTCAAGAGGTACCTACATTAACAAGGTCAAGGTTTTATTCCAGGCTATTTCTGGTGCCAAGGAAGGGAAAAGATTGGAGACCTATTTTGGACCTATCCATCCTAAACACATTTCTACTGTACCAAATTCAAGATGCTCACTCTACAGCAACTTCTTCCCATGCTGGGCAAGGAGTCTTGGCTGGTAACACTGGACCTCAAGGAGGCATACCTGCATGTCCCAATCAGACAAAATTGCAGAAGGTACCTCAGGTTTCTTGCAGGTTCAACCAATTATCAATTCTCTGCATTGCCCTTTGGCTTATCTACTGTGCCCAGAGTATTCATGAAATGCCTGGCATCAGTAATTGCCTACTGCAGACTTCAAGGGATACAAATATACCCCTATTTGGACGACTGCCTGATCCAAGCGGACAGCAAGCACATTCTTCTGAAACATCTGGCTTATGTAATAATGTTGTTGAACTCTCTGGGATACACAGTCAACAAAAAGAAATCAAGGCTAATACTCTCTCGGAAGATAATTTTCCTGGTTGCCAATTTGGACACAAACACCCAGATGGCCTACTTCTCGCCAGAGAAGCAGGGGCAACTAATTCAATACTTCAGAACACTAGCAAATTGCACCACGCTGACTGCAAGGAAAATCCTGCAGGCTCTGGGATTCATGGCATCTTGCATCTTACTAATCCCATGTGCAAAGCTGCATATGAGGAAACTGCAATGGTACCTGAAAAACATATGGTCTCAACACAGCCACAGTTTGGAAACAATAATACCACTAATTCCATGTCTGCAAAAGGAATTTCTGTGGTGGGCTCAAGCATGTCAAACAAACACAGGTCTTCCATTCAGCAAGCCTCAAGCAAATCAAGTCATCACAACAGACGCCTCGGACTACGCCTGGGGGGCATTCAGGGCAAATGGTCCCAAAAAGAAAAGCACCTTCACATCAATCAAAAAGAAATGCTAGCAGTAATAAATGATATTATAGCTTTCAAGGACCTTCTACAACCAGGTCAACTATTGATAAGAATGGACAACACCACAGTTATGTGGTACATAAACAGGGCGGAACAGATTCTTACCCCCTATGCAGACTGGCCATGTCACTTTGGAACATGGCCATGGACTTACAAATGGAACTACAAACACAGTACTTGCCAGGCAAGGAAAACATGCTGGCAGACAACATAAGCAGGAATATGACAGATCCACACGAATGGAAATTGCATCCAAAAGTTTTTACAGAAATAATCCAAGAATGGGGAAGGCCTGACATAGATTTCTTTGCCTCCCACAAAAATCATCAATTGACAAAATTCTGCTCAAGGATCTTCCATCCAAAGGCCTGGAGAGTGGACGCTCTCTCTTTCAGTTGGACATCAATGACAGTTTATGCCTTCCCACCTCTTCCCCTGCTGCCCAAAGTTCTATTGAAAACCAGAGCAGACAGACCAAAGATGATTCTCATTGCTCCGGACTGGCCAAGGCAACACTGGTACCCACTCCTGAGGAGCCTGACGCATTCGCCACCATGGACCCTGCCTCTAATGCCTCTTCTTCTGACTCAGCACAGCTTCAAAACTCTTCACAGCCAGCTAAAAACACTCAATCTAGCCGCATGGAAGATTCCTTAGCATCACAACAGGCCCTACTCTCCAAGGAGGTGCAGGATGTCATTTTGGAGGCCAGAAGGCCATCAACTAGAAAAGCTTACTCTGCAAAATGGAAACGTTTTTGTGTCTGGAATGAGAAAAAGGGCCAGGATCGTGGAAAACTGAATTTACCTCAAATACTACAATATTTGGCTGAACTGCTAAGCAGTGGACTTTCTTTCTCCTCCGTCAAAATCCATGCCTCCGCCATTTCTGCAGAATACAACACTGATCCACTTTTATTCTCTCACCCTCTCTTAAGACAGTTCCTCAGAGGGGCTAAGAATTTAAGACCTCCAAGAAAACAACCAATACCTGCTTGGGATCTTAATTTCATTCTGGAAAAACTGATCTTGCCTCCCTTTGAGCCAGCTGCCTCATTTGCAATATCTGTCCTGGAAAACAGCTTTCCTTCTGGCTATCACCTCAGCTCGTAGAGTTTCAGAACTACAGGCTCTCATGGCTTTCCAGCCTTTTATCATCTTCCATCAGGACAGAGTTTCCTTACGAACCAACCCTTCCTTTATGCCTAAAGTGGTATCCAGGGTAGCTTTAAATCAGGCCATACATTTACCTACTTTTTATCCTAATCCTCAAAACAAAGGGGAGAGATTACTACATTCCTTGGACATCCACAGACAACTGCGTTATTATTTGGACAGAACAAAGCCTTTCAGAAAATCAGAACTGCTCTTTGTGGCCTGTGTGGTAGGAGCTCAAGGAAAGCCAATTTCCAAACAGACAATCTCAAAATGGATAGCCCACTGCATACGCTTTTGCTATTCCTTTCATGGCAAAACTGTACCTACAGGCATTAGAACTCTTTCCACCAGGGCCACAGCCACCTCTGCAGCCTTCCTCAGAGGAGTTCCTACCAAGGATATTTTGGAAGCAGCCACTTGGAGTTCTGTGCATACCTTCTCCAAGCACTACAACCTACCATTATACTCCAAATCTAGAGCAGGCTTTGCCACTGCAGTCTTGCAGGGCATTTGGCTCCTCCTAGTTCCACCTAGTGCCTACCACCCCTTTCTTAGCTTTGGGATTCTACCCATTTGTTATGACTGCAGCTGTATGCACGATGAACATAGTACAGTTTTGTACCTACCATAAATGTAGATGTTCGAGTGCTAATACAGCTGCAGTCCAGGTTTCCCTCCCTCCTTCCCCTCTTGGGACAGGCCTATAGGCTAACACATCCTCATACAACCTGATTGGGGTATTCATTTATGATGTATTTGCTTGCAACTACTGTATTTTGATTATATTGCACTGCATTATTACACAAATTTATGTTATGCCTTCCTTCTGGGGGCACCTGACATCTGGGGCAAGAAAAACTGAAGAAAATGGCGTCGGCTGGTTCCTTTATACCCCTGTCGCACTGACGTCAGGAAAGCGACGACAACAGACGCCGGACCTAGACTTTGGAATTCGGCCGACCGAGGACCCGCCTGACGGCAGGAGAACCCATCTGTTATGACTGCAGCTGTATTAGCACTCGAACATCTACATTTATGGTAGGTACAAAACTGTACTTTTCTAGTTGTTGGTTTTGTGCTAGATTTAACCAACGCACAATTAAGCGTCGGTACGATTTTGCACTAAGCTGTTTTGGGCGCAGATTTAATTATACAATGCTGTCGGATGGCCATCCGACTACCGGAGTTCACAAGAAGCAGAAAGAAAAGGAAAAAGACAGGCAACCTAGGTCCAAAACTGACGACAAAGCTTCTCCTAAGTCAGTTGCCATTTCTCGGTGAGGTGCTTTCACAGCCCCTGACGCCCGCTACTTTAGAGTTGCAGGCCACTACTGACTCCCACGTGGAGTCGGTCAGGCCACAGGATACTCAAGGTATTGGAGCCTCGGAGACTATTCACTCAGATGGGTCCGCAGCCGCTGAGCAGGCATCGGCTTCTGATGGTGTTTTCAGACCTAAACAGTTATACATTAAACCGACTACAGTTTCAAAGGCAAAGAAACAAGTTCACCAGCCACATGGACAGGCCTCCACGCTAAAAAAACAGAGAGACAGACTATGAATCTTCAGATCAGGTTTCCATTTCCTCAGATTCCTCCTCTGATCAGGAATATTCTCTTCCCCTATGAGGATTCTGATGCTGAAGAGTCTATCCCTTCAGCTTCTCCTCCTGAGGACTATTCCTTTGGGAAAACCTTGCATACTATGAGGGAACATTTTCACTGGGAGAGCCAAGATTTTTCAGAATCTAAGAAGTGGCTCAGAGACTTTCTTCTACTTCCCCCCCCTTTTCCCCAACA